>NC_084903.1:19276834-19564334 GCF_949316345.1 Pungitius pungitius
CATTTAGCCACAAGACGCTTCATTTATTATAAAGTTGAGGATTCCCAAGCAAAGCAAAGATTGTGTGCTCAAACACTATTTAGGAATTGTACTTTGCAGGTTTTATGTACATTTCTGAGCCTTCATTTGTGATCGCTGACTGAAGAACGTGGCAGACCAGCATGGGGAAGTTGCACTTATTGTTATTTCAACTCAGTTGTGTATTTCATAATAGTTGCAGCAACAAAAAAAAAGTCAGTTTAAAGGTGACCTTTAAAATTGAAAGTAAACAAAAAACAACTACACCAGCTGTTCAGAATTTTTCTGTTAAAGTTTCTTTAACTCGTCCCAAATAATTCGGTGTGAGTGCACACACAGACTTTAAATGAACACCCGTCGTTGAAACTTGACTTGAAAAGAGCAGAGGGTGCAAGCTGGAAAAGAAATGATCACTAATCCGTAACAGTAAAGGGGGGGTTAACTTCTGTTTGATAACAACAGACATATGACTATAAAGACAACCTCTGAATTCACACAAAAGGTGCTGACAAAAAAAATAATCTCAAAACCGTGCAAGTGTTGATTGCATTGATTGTTTTTCTTATTATTATTTTCTTTTGGGTGCATATTTTCGTCTCATTCACAGATTATTGCAAATCTGTTTTGGATTATGCAAATAGGCTCTCCTACGCACAGCCACCTCCCCCTCCCTAATGAAAAATGTAATTTACCAAAAGGGAAGCTGTATTAGGGAGATTCACTTGTTCATATATAGGCTACCTAAGGAATTTATTATTCTGAAAGATTGTAGTTTCATGTCTCGCCTCAGATTAAAGATTTCAGACAAAAAAAAAAATCTGTTGTGTTTGTCTCCTCCCCCTGTGTTCACCAGCACCATGACACGGAAATTATGCTAAACATCTATACATCTTCAAACTTAAGGATGTTTTACTTCATTTATTCTAATTTGGGTTTCCTCGCAATATTTTAAATGCGGTTTCTGAGCCGTGGCATCCAGACCGGATTATCCGGTTGATGTGTCTCTTGATTGTCTGCGCAGCTGCTTTGGCCACATTAAAACACCCAATATATGGGACCGACAGACTAATTGACCTGTTAGCTGCTTCAGGCACACGCTCCGTCTGAGGCCATCATGGCCATTATCTTCGCTTTCCCCCAGGTACGTCGCCGTGGTAATCCCATTGCGCATGCATCATTACCTTCAGTGGCGTTAAGGCATCTTTTCTTTACAGCCCTGCGCTTTAATTAAATTTGGTTGTAAATATTTGATACACACCTAGCCTACATTTGAACGTAAAGAGCATCGCATCCGGGGTCACGAGTGATTAGTGTGGAGGAGGAGGATTTGGAGGAGGAGGAGGAGATCTGCTTGTCATTAGCAGAAGGACTGTTAAATTATCGGCCCTCGACTGATGGATAAAAGCTGTTATTAGGCCACACGTTAGATGGAGTGAACTCCTCCCTGTTCTCCCCATCTATGTTTTTCTATAGCCAATATGTTTTTGCTGTATTTCTATTGAAAGTATAAGGGTCACTGTAAGGAATGCACGTTGTTTTGACTTGTCCTGTTTATTATAGAGATGCAAACCTTTGACATCACACAGGCTGTACATTTATAAAGATTGTACTTGTTTTTTCCTTTCAGCCTCACCCAGATTTATTAAATATCAGATTGACACACAAGGACAAAATGATGACAACATTTTTTTGCAGTGGAATAGTTAGTGAAAATCAATATTCAAACCTTCATTCAAGTTTATACAGCTGACTCCCGTCGTTTGTTTTAAAACTGCTTCGTTTCAAAAGTTCTTAAACCCGTCGGAGGACATCAAGAGGACTAAAGTGATCATCTTATTACAGCTGTTTGTAAGGAGAGTCACCAACATAACGAGTGCGTGCCAAAACAGGCCAAACAAAAGGCGCTTTGATGGACCATGTGAATTTCTCTGCCGGGTTTGATCCTGCAAATGACCTTTTAATTAACACAATGTTAAGTTAGTGCAGTGGGCTCGCTGCAAGGGGACAAAGCAGCATTCATTCTATGTCCCTGCCTCGCTGCTTGCTCTGAACAGTAACAAAGTGTTCGGTGCCACTTTGGATTAGATGCTAACAATAGGGGGGGTGATGTCCCCTTTCTTCCGCAACTTGTGGATTTCACTCACGTTCTAAATCCTCTGAATTATGACCCTGCGTCAGCACTGTGGCCTTCGGCGTCGAGTCAGGACGACGAACTTTGATCAATTGCACATCTGCAAATGTTTTAAATTGAACAATTGGCTTTTAATTAATGAAAAACCATGACACAGACAAGGAAAACTCTTGGAGAAAAAAAATTGTATTCTTAGAAAAGAAAAAAAAAAACACATGATAGGCAAACACGGAAGAACCTCACATTTTAACAACACAGGGAATCCGGTCCTTTTTACGGTCAGCTGAATGTCCAAAGACCTGCTCCTTTTTTACTTCAGGCAAAATAAAACGAAGCCACAGTAAAACGCAACATGTAACAATACACTCAGAACAGACACGAATTCAACCAATAAACACCTCAGATAATAAACAAACAGGCAACGTAACAAAATAATAAATACACAGAGAAATAAATAAGTTTGCTACACTACACGATTGCCATACACAAATTTTGCCATTTTAATTTGGCCTTTTTCATACCTTTGCATCTAGAACTTTTGCATAAAGTCATTTACACCATAAAAACAAAGTTGTGCAAAATGATAGCCACGTCCACAGTTTGACAGCCTCTCACTGCAGCATCAGGTAGCTCCCATGTAGTCTTCCTTTAGTGCATAATACATGTCCCATTCCTTATTGTGGTACAGTTTCCCGGAATCTAGGAGAGGAAAAGACGGCATTCAAACGAGGAGCAAACACTATATAAAAAGTTATTATATTTCCAAGTAGATCAAATTCAAAAAGGTTATTATAAATGACTTCTGAAATATTGCACAGCAATCCATTACGTTTTTTATATTAAGATACAATCAAACTTTAGATTTAGCAACACAAATACATTATACATTTGGTGTCTGTGTGTGCTTGTTCACGTGTTCAATGCTCCTGTTCCGTACCTCCGTAGTTGTGCGTGCACGTGTGTGTTGTGACTTTGCTGTTCTTTTCAAGTTCAGTGGAGATTCTCACCTGCTTCACCTCTTCATCACTGGTCTGAACGCTGTGACCTTGTCATCCTGCACGATCCCGCAGGCTTCTCTGAGGTCAGATGACTGTGCCTCTTCTTTGCCACCAGAGAATCCTGCACAACCGAATAAAAGCATATCTGAGAAAACTTGCCTCTGCTGCAAGTTGGCATGAAGCGTCTCCTCACTAACCCTAAATGGACTTTCCTTACTGTTTAAACATCATGGCATGCTGTTTACTCTAACTGTCTAACTGTATCTCTAGTGCAGGAATAAAACAACATACCTTCAATAGTGGAGTACTGACATGCGTCTGGAAGGGCAGCGTAGGACGGGCAGTGCAGTTGGAGGTCCTTGTGAATGTAGCTGCCGGTGCCATAGACTTTTGAGTGCAAGGATAGGCCATCGGGGAATGGGTTCTCAGCACTGGGGACACTGGATTCATGGAGGCCTCTGATGCCCCCACACTGTCCAGTAATGCTGGGGCCCTGGAGCTGGCAGTCCCCGGTTGAGTTGCCTGTCCTGAGCTCCGAGCCGTGCTGCTGATGGCTCAGTATGACCCCCGAAGCCGCCGTGCGAGCCAGAGACCAAATCCGAGGCTTGTCTGATCCCTCGAAGTGAGACAGGGACACAGTTCCCGCGGGGCCGGTCGAAGACGGTGCCTTGGACACCGCGGGGTCCAGGAAGTCGGACGGGAGAGGGGAGAGGCTGGCGACACTTTTGAGAGTGCAGGGGAATGTGTGGAAGCTGTTGGTTAAACTCAGGTGCAGCTCAGAGCCGCAGTCTCTCTTTTGAGGTGCTCCGGATACTGCCATGACCCTGTGGAGGGCCTGCTCGTCTGCAGCCGCCTTTTCACAGTCACTGTCCAACTTGTCACAGTCGTCGTCGTCCATGTCCTCCAGATCACTTAGATGCAGATCCTTCTCCTCCTTGCAATCACTAGAGTCTGCGTGGAAAACAGATGATTAGTACCTTTTGATGTAAACCCTATGTTACCATGCATGGTCCTTATCTTTGTCCTTGTCTATTTACTTTAATTTGGTGTAAGAAACCTTTTTTGCCACCAAAAATGAATCTACCTTTGGTGACGCCGTCTTGGTCGCTCTTGTTAAAGTCATCCTTCCTGTCGTCGTTGGCCTTATTCTTTGGCGACCAGGTCATCTTGTTCTCCTTCTTTAGTCTCCTCCTGGCGTTGGCGAACCAGGTGGACACCTGGGTGAGGGTCATTTTTGTGATGATGGCCAGCATGATCTTCTCTCCCTTGGTGGGGTAGGGGTTCTTGCGGTGCTCATACAACCATGTTTTGAGGGTGCTGGTGGTTTCACGAGTTGCGTTCTTTCTCCTGGCTGTGCCGTTAAAGTCTACTGTGCCGTATCTGGAGAAGGGACACACAAAATCATCACATAGTACCCTACCTCATCGTGTCCCTGCTCCCTGCTGCCCCACAGCTCCCCCCCCCCCCCCCCCCCTCCCGCATCAGGTATCAGTGTTCATTTAAACTCTGACCCTTGATCTGAATGCAGTGTATTCATCCCGTGAAATGTTTGCTGTTATGACCTCTGACCCGGGTCTGCCGACACTCACATCACAGAAAGAGTAAAAAGGAACGTAAAATGTACCTGTCGTATTGATACTGTCCCAGTGAATGGTCGTAAGGATAGTATGCAGCGGTTTGAGTGATGCCGGAGTGTAAAGTGCCTGTGCTGTCCTTGATGTCATACTGTGGATTCTGCAAAAAAAAACAATAAAGTTGTTGTAAGTTTGCAATACGTATTCATTTCATTTTTTTTTTTCAAAATAAAAATGAAGACATTTGCTTTAAGTCATAAAAATGTAACCACAACATCACTTTTAAAAAACATTTTAAACACTGTTGAACATTTCCATGGATCGAAAAGGTTAACGGTTTATTATGTATAGGAATAAACATTTTTAAAAAGTCCCAGCTGCAATCCAAAATATCCATTTAAACTTTCTCAAAGTGAATATATCTGAAAGTTTAATGTAAGTCAATGCTTTTAATTCAAATGCTGTTTCAGCAACAACAACAAAAGCCAGTTTTTTTTGTTTAAACCAGGCAGAATGTGGATGATTACTTTTAAAACAATAACAATAAGTGACATTTTTTTCAATCGAGTCCTTTGCATTCCTCTAGTTCCCTTCGCACTGGGGAAGGGGCTTTAGATTTGTTATTGACGGGAAGAAAACGAGACTGGACGGCGGATTAAACGGCTTGTCGAGACGGATACGTTTGCAGCTTGAGATAAATTGACAAACTAAACCCGGTTGATCGATTAGCCTGAAACACCCCCCCCCCCCCCTCCCACCCCCACCCCGCACCCTCCCAGCTACCCATCAAATCAAGCTAAAGTGAGCCCACCAGAGTGGAGTAGATAGCGGATGGGTCGGTGCTGTAGGGGAAGTAGTTGGCGTAGTTCTGGCTGGCGGCAGCCGCCGCGGCGTATGGCGAGCCGTACATCCCCAGCGCCGCGTTCAGCTCCGTCCGGCTGCTCGCCAGGAGTCGGTTCTCGTAGGACGGGCAGCAGAAGGAGGCGGCGGCGGCGGCGGCGGCGGCAGCGGCGGCGGCGGCGGTCTGGGAGCCGCCTGTCCCATCAGAGACCGACCTGGAAATCGAATCGCAGCAAGTCGTACTGGGGTTTGCCGACACGAAAAACTGCATGAAGAGAATCGTGGATAGAGATGGTCATTGGCTGCTCCAGCTCTCATCTGGATGCCTGTGACAGCTGTGAAGTGACTGTGGGTGATGCGCTGCAAATGTGTGGCCGGGTGAAGTTGCTCCGTCGGTGTAGAGTTGAGCCTTTGAGTCGGCATTGCGATTGTGAAAAGGTGAAGTTCCTTTCAGTTTAAATGTCCTAAATCAGGTGTCTTTATACTAACGTGCGATCTGCCCTAGTTCAAGGAAAGACGCTTTTCACGGGACTCCTTGAATGACACAAAGTGACTTACACTGTGAAAACGTGTAATAAGCAATAGTACTTCAAAGTCACTTTTTCGTTTATTAATAAAAAATGTAGTAATTATTATTTCTGAGGGGATATTAAGATGGAAATCTAGGTGGGTGAAATCCATGGTTTATCATCGATGTAACAGGGTGATATCACAACGCAAATAATTCAACACCGTAATAAACATCTAAAATATTTGAATTTTATACAAAATGTTTAAAATGTTATCGAGAGAAAAGTTGGGTGACAACTTTTTCACAACAGTAACTTCTCCACCCCGATCAAGTCGAACTTTTTCGAACATGCCACTAAGTGAACAAATGTATATTTAAATTAAAATGCCCACTATAGTTTTTTTTTTAAGTTTTCCGAAGAAAGCAAGGTGTCTGAATCCCACAAGTCGCATTAAAAAAGAATTTTGCGAATCTGTACAGCATGCTTTACAGCCCAATTACACCTCGTAGCGAGCAATATGTGACATCCCTCTCTATTGTCATCAGAAAAACACGTGAGTTCATTCATAATTCAGTGTAATTGGACACGGGCGTGTGTATATATATATATATATACATCGACATTTAGTTGAACAACACCACACGAAAATAACATTCCTTCTCAAAGTCACTCGGCCAATAATGTTGGTAAGAGAGAAAAATGCCCTTACTGTAGTAAAATACAAGGCAACATGCACAAAAAAACAATTAGTGTGTGTGTCTGTGTAGTGTGTGTGTGTACACAAATAAAAAGCAAAGAGGCTTACCTGTGAAGATGCATTGTAAGGGTATCCAAATTGCGAGAAAGACATAGCTGCTTCTTTTGTTACCATCAGAAATATTCTTCACCCTTGATCGATTGCGACCAATTCTACTTCAAATCCACCGTCTTACACACATTTCCACGCACGGCCTTTCGCTCAATAATAGATGACTTCACTCATAGGAGGGAGACTTTAGGATGGCACCAGCTGCAGATTGTTTTATATGAATGAATAATCCCCCCGAAGGACCCGATAAGAAATGAAATTAAGCGTCATTAAGTGCAAAAAAAAAATTGTTGTTGTGTTAGCTGAAGGAGGCTTAAAGGATAACGTAAGACTTGCAAGATATAGACTCTGCTTGTGCTATTATTTGTGGCTCTATAGTTCTTTAGCATTCATCCATGCAAGGGTATCGGCGTGACGTCACTGTAATCCCGGAACGGCAGGGTACCAAAGGATAGAATAATGTCTTTGCCAATCACGTCCAAGGCAGGGTTTTCTTAAGGTGCACTGTACACAGTCTCTGTAATAGAATTCTGTTTCCCCGATTTGCTGAGGTCTCAGAAAAGTGTTTTATTCCCATTATTATTGAATTGTAGTTTAGCAACACATGTACACCCTTTGTATAGTTTAATGAATTAAAGTGTCTTGTGAAATATCACAGACACATACACATTCAGAAGGACACATTTTTCTTTTCACCCAGCTGGAAACAAACGTCTAAACTCGTCTGCTGGGTATTTTCTGTGTAAAGAGAGTAGTTTAAACATTTTCTTTTATTTACAATTCATCACAATCAACGCGGTTGAAATAAACACAGTTGTTTTCCCCTCTATTTAATCTCGACCTTTGTCCGCCTCTGGCTCTCTGGCCAGAGGTCCACCGCGGAGTTAATGACGATGATGTTTCTATGTTCCTCTATTTCTCTAAATGTAATTGAGGGGCAGTCCCAGCAGGAACGGTTAGAAGGGTTTTGGGCAGGTCAATAGACCAGTGATTGATGCGCGCCTGGAGACCAACGTGACCATTACGCGTAATGCGTAATTGTATCAATTAACAAATGGATACATGCCCTTGTTTAACCAACGAGTAACAGTGAAAATATGCCTTAGAGGTGAAATCCCAAGAAAAAAAGAAAAAAAAAAAACAGAAAGTGGAAGCAGTGCTTTCCAGTCTAATTAAATATCCGTGGATGGGGGCGACGAGAATTGCATTTTAATTGAATGATGCTCATTTGAAGGATGAGTAAGGAATGATGCTGCCTCGCAGTGAATGAAACGAGGAATAATTTTAAGCCTTATTAGATGATCAGCCCAACCATCACCCGTTTTCTCGCTCTCCCCCATAAACATAAACACACTGTCCCCCCCCCCCCCCTCCTCGTGTGATGTTGAGTCGGGAGAAGGGAAGGCAGGGAGGGGGGGGGGGGGGCGTTATTCCCCTTTATTCGCCCTGTACTCGTATTGACAGTGACAGCGATGGTCAGTCCCGCTGAGTCAAATGATCCGCCTGCTTCTGATTATAGGGCTGTGTAAGGTTTCCGTTGTCACGGCTGATACCTTGTGCCAAATCCCCCCGTGGCCCGCCGTTGCTTAACTGATGGAAGGCGTTTGCTCCCAAGGAGACGCGTCTGCGATTATGGTCCTCCTCTCCGAGGGGCGCTAAAGAGCCACGTGAGGAAGATGGAGATCTCCCCGTCAAGAGATTTTCCACAGAGATAAAGTGGACGGGGTGGGCCACGGTCGAGGCTGTGGAAAGTGCCTGGGCAGTAATCCCCCACAGGCAAGAGCAACTCACACACACACACACACACACACTGCAACCCTGATAAGTGCCCACTGCAACCTAACACAACTAAGTTACAGAAGGAAGGTAGTCGGTGCTCACAACTAAAAAATGAAGGAAACCTTTCATGTGGTAGAATAGTTCTTTGAATAAAATATTCTCTCTGTTCCCCAACTTGTTGATGCCTGCTAAGAGCTATGAGCCAGGGTATCACACAGACGTTTCAAACTGCGTTAAAATAAAGTATATTGAATGAAAGGGACAGGCCAGCTTGACCACAATATGACTATATGTTCGGATATCCTTGTATGACAAATGCCACAGAGGGCAAAACGTGTCCATCCATGTGTATTTACAGTGTTCCGGATACAATAGAGAGAAATAACATATCTATATATAAAAAATAAAAAAAACAGCTCTCTTATCAGTTCAGTGACAATGCAGTATTCAAAAGAATTGGTGGCTCTTTTTCTCAATTCCCAAAAGCAACACCTTATACTTCAGTATTTCTGACCAACTTAACGAGAACACATTTTTTCAGCCGGGCAGAGGAAAGAGCTCAACACACATGTCAGCAACAAGCTGTACGTAACATACTTACCTTTCCATTTAGCATCAGGGACGGATATGAAAACTTTTTATCCTAAAGGAATGTACACTTCCATGCTTGAACCATTATTCCATAGCAGAATGCAGACACAAGCCAAACGTAATTGCATACCGGTGGCCGGTGCTTTTCTACAAGGGCATGCATGATGGCCCAAGTGCATATGGACAGACTCATGCATAATACATGTCCAGCAGTCAGTGTAGATCTACCTGAATCAGGCCAAAATGAACACTAATTGTAATGGCAGACTGGCCGCAGTGTCCTTCCCCTTAAAATGTTTGACACTGCCAAGAAGAGACATTTTTACATTGTTTTGTCTGGATTACTTAGTACTCACATTGTTACAAGCTTTTGTTTTTTTATTCGCCACTAAATGGCTGACAACCGTAATTAGCGGTTCCTTGTTTTTGTTTATCGAGAAAAAAACTTTATTCAAAGTCTGTTTTAGTGGATTCATGTAAATTCAACTCCATTTAATTTACGTGACCCAAAATCACAAATCGATACGCACATGAAATCATTAAACCCAGAACACACAAATAAGTAATTTTTATCCCCCCCAAGAAAAACACTTCAATGGGGATGAAAACATGATGAGGGATTCCTCTACCAGGATGGAGTGCAATAGAAATGTAAAAAACAAATAATGATACAATAAAATAAAATACATATGAACTACTACTCATCAGGGCTATAAATTACATTTCTGTCTCGCTGATGAAATTGCACAGACGAGAGGCAAGCAGTACCTCTGCCTCCATGTAGGGGGCGCGGGAGAACCCACGGGGTCAACTCTACCGTTGCTCTGCTTCTACACGTCTCTTCTTCTTGTGTTGGTGGAGCAGGTAAGGCGGCGGAGGACGCAGCAAAGCCACGCCGGAGCCGGATCGCAAAACACGCATTTTCCCAGTGGAATCCAATATGTAACTCACTGATGTGTGTGCAAAGAAAGCTGAAATGAAATACCGAAAATAACCAGTAGTCCATGTGCGAGCTGCCAATGTTATGTCCTTAAAGTTTTATCTTTTATATATTTATCTTGTTTCAAACCTGTGGATGAGCGTGAGACCAAGGAGAAGATCGGAGTGCTGGTTTAAATACACCCAAAACATAATGTTATGTAAGCAAATCTGACACTAAAAGAGCCGCAATCTCACCACACGTCATTGGTGCACGTCATGTCACAACTACTACCAGCAGGGGTGGGTGCAGTAATACAGTAATGATAATAAGAGCAGTGATGGTATCTAATAATAATGGACTAATGATAATTATAATAATAATAATGATAATAATAATAATTCTTCGAAACACAATAGGGCTTCGCCCGACCTTTCAGTCAGCTCAGGCCCTAAAAATGATAATAGTAGTGGATATCAGAAGAGCCAGGGCCGGCCACATGACCACGGTCAAGATATTACCATGAACCACAAACAACTCTGTGGGGAGGACGCACAAAGACGCATACAGAGGGAGAGAGAGAAGAGGAAGTGTGTCTTGGGGTGTTTCCATGGGCTCGTGCAAAACAAACGTGAGCCAGCCCTAACTATAACCATTATCAGATGTAAAGCCTTACTCTTGAATATGGTGAGTGTGAAACTGTAAGATGGTTCCATAGAAATGAATGTACCCTCCTTAATGGTGCCCGGCCAATTAGGGCTTTCTAGCTGAGGAGAAAGATTTTAAATTGATTCTTTAAAAAAGAAGTCGCTGTTGAGAAACTAATACAGGAGTATTATGATTCTAGATCAACTGGAGAGACTTAAGAAGCCTTATAACAAGGGATTGCTGTAATCTACAGTAGCCTAGAAGTAACACATGCATGAATTAACTCTTCTGCTTGGCTGGATTTGACAGAAAATAAATAATAAAAATGTTACATAGGTGAAAAGAATTCTGTCCTCAGAGCTGTGTTTTATCTGAGATTTAAAGGACGTATATGATCAGCCTAATTCAGATATTCTTTATTCTGGTGCAGGACGCCAAAGACATCAATAGCAGGATGGCGTAAGAAAGTACAAGCTGATTTGGTTTGATATCCAATTTTTAGTATCCCACAGATCTGCATTCTCATTTTACAAAGAAAGTGTCCGTTTATTTACTTGAAACAAGCTGCGACAAGCTCCAGCAGTGACAATCAGTAAATGTACCATGTGACCCAAGGCCGGCCGTGTAGAACATTTAACTACTCATACGCCCTAACACTACATTCAAACACATCATTTAAGAGTAAGCAACACCAAACCTCCATTATGTGTTGTTGTACCGGATCCACGCGACTCCTAATGAGCCTGAGTAATGCACGCATCTTCCATTAGAAGAATCACTGGGTGGAGAAAGAAAAAAAAAGAAAAATGGAAAGGTTAAGTCAACACTCAATAGCTCCCAGCACTATTCTCCTACTTAATACATTTTCAATGCTGACTTAATGAACCACACAAAGCCTTCTGGTTTTTCATCAGATGGGGGGTAGCAGTGGCACTGGGGGTGGAGGTGGAGGTGGAGGGGGTGTGTATGAAATGGTAATAAGGGCAGACAGACGGAGAGAAGGAGGAACAGGGGATGAAGCTGCACCTACCTGGAGGTGTATGATCTCATTAAAGCCAAATTGGTATATGCCAATAAATCCAAGGCACTTGTGATCTGGAATTATTACATTCATGCACACGTACACTGCATGTACAAAAAACTGCCCCCGTGAAGAGCATTTATTAGCACCGCAAAATTATCCAAAAGGGAAAGAAAAGTAATCAATATTGTAATGAGAAATAATGGCGGATACGGTCACAGCGGTGGCCGGGCCGGTTAACACCAAAACAAACATTCCCACGGCGGCTGAATTATTACAGCACACAGAAGGAGTCATTAAATCTCTTTTCAAACGGAGCAAGAAAAGAGAAGAGGGTAAAGTTATGACATCATGACGACTGCCTCGGCGTATGTGGTGTGGTCACACAAAAGGCCGATGACGGATGGCGGTTCAAGTTCGACTGCTCTTTATTTAGTGCCGCTGTCCCGTGGTATGTTCTTCACATCGGCATCTTGACTTTAAAGGCTTGACTGTTCATCCTGCTTTTGTTCCCCCACGCTTCAAACCGTTAATCTGAACATTAACGGACGAGGCCAAATTGGTGTTTCGTTTGTACCACTTGTCACTTTAGTTAGCTTGCATTCAGATGTTTCACTCAAACAAACCCAAGGCATTTTGTGTTGGGAGCCGCATATCCCAGAGGCCCCTGGGGCTCCTGGGAGTGGGAGAGAGAGAGAGAGAGAGACAGAGGGGGAGGCAAGTGGGTGAGTTGTTGTGTGTGTGTGTGTGTGTGTGTGTGCGGGCTGCCAGAGAACCCTTGAGGCTCCACTGTAAAGCTATCATCAGCGGTGGTGTCAGGGATTTGTAGCTTGTCACTGAGAGAGAGAGAGAGAGAGAGAGAGAGAGAGAGAGAGCTGGCAGTGACTCTGGGAAATAACTGCTTATAGAAAGAGAGAGAGAGCTCGTGTGAGAGAAGGTGTGTGTAAGAGAGCAAGCGAGACATTGAGCAAGTGGGAGGAAGTTGTGTCTCTTTTCACCCAGGTGTGTCTGGAGACGCGTGTGCGTGTGTGTGTGTGCGTGTGTGTGCGTGTGTGTGTGTGTGGAGGAGCGGGTCGATCACATGACGTGCGGATCCATGCGCCGCCTTTCATCTCGGGGGCCTTAGGCTCTTTGTCTATGTGTGTTCCTGCCGGCAAGCGGTGTGCGTACACGTCTATTCCGGGTGTGTCGAAGCTCCTGCGGTGGCGTCCCGTGGATCCGCGTCTCCCCGCGAATTAACGTTCGCATTTGTACTCCGGTGTGATCAAACGCGTGTTTTCAGTCACCGGCAGTAATGAGCTCGGCGCGAGCTGCTTCATTGCTACTTTGCCCGTGTTTTGTGTTTGTGCGTTTTTTTATTTGTCGAGATGGATGTTGACTTCACACCCAACTTTCCCTCAAGGCGCTGGGCCAGTAGCAGCAAAACGCCGCTGTCGGCTAAATGCTTCTACTGGCAAAGAACAAGTTCCTCTGCGATGACGAATGGAGGGCTCATTTTATCATTGACAACCATGTACTTCTGAAATCGCATGTTGGCGGTTCACCAGGTTTTCAAGGGCCCGAGGGTCGTGAAATTCACTCAACTTATAAATGATCATGTCGTGTTCAAACGGAGACGGAGAAGAAGAAAAAAAAAAAGGGGAAGACGAGGAAAATTGCAAGTTACATGCTTTCCGTCTGACTGCAGCTGCTAAATTCACAGCAGCATTGTGGCCCATCTCTGGGGCCCCCGCAGAGGCAGAGAGACAGTTCCTATTACTGTCAGGCCAATTACCGGCCACAGCACAGCCACCGCTGTCAACACCAGACGGGTCACGGTATGCGTCGGCATCTTTTCTCTCATGTTCGGCCAAGTATTTCCTGGGCAGGAGAACTCGTATGTTAACTACTGCGTGATGCAGCCCAGCTTTGGCCTGGAAGCGACTGGTTATGAAAGATCATCTTCTCCTTTCGAACTTGCCCTCACGCGAGATCAAGAGTTGATTGAAGTAGGAAGCCATCAAAGAGCCGAATCGCAACGAGATGTGAAGGACGCCCCGAAACTTGACGATAGCCTGTAAGCCAGTGAGGCAACAATACAGAACAAACAACAAACCGTTTTTTGCATCGCCGTGGTTTTAATGCCTCCTTGTCGAGATCGACCACACAAACACACCCAAGGGGGGGGGGAATGTAATGAGAAGGGGTCTAAATATTGAAACGCTCTCCATTTACAGAAGGCCGTGCTCCGCGTTGAGCGCGGTGTCTACTGAGCTGCCTCGAGTGTTGCACCGCATGGCAACGGGAATAGGCCCAGCCCCATCTGGTCCCGGTTCAGTCTGGTTTAGCGCAAAGCGGTGCCAATACAAATAGCTGGACTTGATGTTTGTATTCATAAATTGTTTTGAATGGCTTCACCGAGAGTTTTTTTGGGGTGGATTACGGTGGGGAAGTTGGGGAGCCAAACGTGGTGGAATAATCCCGACTGAGCTGACAGTTAGATATACTCTTCTTTAAGAATAATGGTTGTTTGGGATTTTTCTTCACGGTTACTGGCAGTGACCTTGGACTGTGAACTTTTCAATGGTGTGTGTGTGTGTGCGTGTGTGAGAGTGTATAGCACTCGTAGCATAGCAGTGTCAATTTCAATCACATCAATGTACACATGCTAAAGGTTCAGTTGAAAGTTCAGAGGCCCAACGCAATGTGGAGTAACTGTCTCTCCTCCTAAATCCCTCACATGGCCACTTTGATTTTTATTCCCGGATGTCAAAGCAAAGGAAACAAAAAGCAAGGTTATGTAGTGAGATGAATCAGGCTTGTGTTACACAGTGAAAGTCTATCTTCCATTTGATTGTACATCAAAAAAACATCGCTAAGCTTTAGTTTTGTTATAGGTTTAAGCAAATTGACCCGATTGATTTTGTATTGCAGGTAAGAGTGGCAGCTCAGTGCTAACTGGTGAGCATGCAATCGTATGTGTAAGCTGTATAGATTCCTGTCCCCCCAGAGCCACGGCCAGAGCCCTCCATAGGGTGGAAATTGCAATTCGACCAATGACACTTCAATCGTTCGGGCCCTCTGTTCCTCGTTTGCCGCCTAGCTAGTGGAGGTCCGTCCATGCTCGACTCGCAACTGGATCCAGATGCGGCCGACAATATTTTTGTTGCTGCAACATTTGTCTTTGTCTTCAGATCCTCTGTAGCCACATTGTGTCAGGGTGCAGAGCTAATGATGGTGTGTTTCTGCTTATATTCAGTTGGATTTCGACTTGAACATGGTTGTTTCTATTCCCTTGCCTTCTCCTTTTTCCCTACGTAAGCTGTGGCAGCAGGCCCGAGGAGAGATTTTTCCCTTTATTTTCCGCTGCCCCGTGTACATCTACCTCAGGACAAGAAGAGGAAGTGTAGAGAAGAAAACTTGAACGGGGCTCGCTCAATTCATCCAATTTAAAAGCAGATGTTACATGTTTGCAACATCAAACGTCTCTGTTAACTGTGGAAAGGGTGAAATCATATACCTTTGATAAGCCTTTTCACTGGTTAATGTAAAACGAGCTCAGTACACGGTTGCTGAGTGAACCCTGACCTTCGCCTCATTGCCAATACATCATCAGATTACGATTTCTTTTTTGTTTCGTTTCAACTGTGCCTTGTTGAGGCTAATTTCTGATTTGCAGAATGTCAAGCTTATTTTGGAAAAAAAAACGAGAGGGCTGGATCAGGTCTCCACAGGGCCCCCGGCTCCGGGGTAAAAACGGAGGCCTCTGAAAACGGGGCAGTAACCTTGAAGTACAACTCCTTTTTTTTTTCGACCATCTTTCTCTTCTCTGTTCAAGATGTTTTGCGTTTCGAGGCTTGCGATAAGTAGAACACATACGTGCCTTCTTTTCATCTCAAGGATATTCACTCTGAGAACGATAACGAGGAAAATATGGACATAAAAGTAGTGCACGCGCTGGGGGGGGGGGGGGGGGGGGGAGAAGGGGGGTAACAGCGTTCCTTTTATACATATACGGTGAATGAGGGTCCTTCAACAAGTGTTGTGTTTACATTGCTGGTGGGAAAACACGTTGACACAAGCGACGTCTGAGGGGGCTGTAAAACAGCTCCTTAGCACGGCTTGAATTCCAACAGTGTCGACCCAAGGTGTTGAGAGTAAATATATGGTGTTACCTTTAGGCTAAATACGGTGGGGGGGGGCTGGGGGGGGGGGAACTCACAGAGATTGAAGTGAGTCAGTGACAAAGTAGTGTTTTTTACCGAGGAGCAGCCAAAGCGAGAACAAGTGAAAACATTTATGACTCCTAGTTGTTTAATAATAATAAAGTGTGCACGTTGGATACAACAAAAGGTTCACCCGAGATCAAATGTTTTTTAATAGGTGACATTTTCGAGGCCAATTATTTGCCTACTTGCCTCCAGGGGGGTAACTGCTCCATCCAAGGGGAAAACAATTATCAATGACTTGTGGAAATGTCCAACGCAGAACTGCGGCCCTACTCATCACATGGTGCCGCTTGGTCAGACACACAAACCTAACTTCAACTTCAAGCAACTCAACAACACCTTTGAATATAAACTCTGGTCAACAATAGCACTCTCTTGGTGGAAAGTCCTGGGTTTGTTTGATAGTTCGATGCATCTGAAGCAAAAGCGTGAAAAAGGAATATCTTCTATTGTTTCTATTGGTCGGTGCCTGACTGCTCGCCTCCTAACGTGCTGGCTGGAAGATTCCAGGCGGGACATGCTGGCACTTCCCCTCTTTAAATAGAGGGTACAGGCTGTCACCACCCTGCGATGCATGGTCACCAGATAACATTTTCATTCAGTGGTGTGGCCCGAACACAACAAATGCACGTTGACACAGGAAAATGGACGTTTTCCAGGGACACGGAGGATTTAAAGTGATGAGCGGCGCCATGAAACACTCCAAATAACAGCAGCAAAGGAATTACATTTGTTTACAGCTACAGGGGCAGAAAGCTTAAAAGGTGTCTACGCCTCACCTTTGAGCTCATCACATCGCACCTTGAGCTTTTTCCCCCCCCAGGCTCAAATTGATGTCCCTGTCATCGTCATTAACTTTGTCTCTGCCTTGTAACCCTCTGTGTCTGGGGACTGTGTTTTTGTTTCTGTGTGTGTGTGTGTGTGTGTGTGTGTGTGTGTGTGTGTGTGTGTGTGTGTGTGTGTGTGTGTGTGTGGTTGTAGCCCGTGCTTGACCTTTGCCAGCGGGAGAGCAAATACAGTGGAAGAGCGATACGACTGTGCAGGCCTTTAATCTGCTCACTTAGCCCGGGCTTTGGGGCTCACTCCGCTCCGCTTCATCTGAAGCTCCCTCATCATAAACTGCTGGCAGTCGTCTCGCAGACTGGAGGCCGGCTGTCTTCACATGAACTCCCACTTTCTAAAGCCTCTTTCACTCAATTTCTCATCCTGCCTCCTGCTCTCAGTCACTGGCATTTTTTTTATTTTTTTTCTACGCTTCACCTGAGCTACTTCATGTGAGTTTAATCTTGGTAAGCACTGTTACATCCTGCTATTAAACTCGAGATGAAGTGCTCCGTCTCTCTCTTCCTGTGTGTGCTTAGTCTTGACCTCACAATCATTGCAGCAGTCCAGGTGAAGTGTATGATGGGCCCCTTTCCTGACTCCCACACTGGAGACTCTCTTCGCGTGCTCACCTGTCCTCACGGAGGCTTATGTGGGTAGCTTGTGTCAAGTGGTAAGAGGTTAAAACATAAAAATATATGTGACTGAGGGATTGTTTCTGGATGTCGTTATTGGATTTCATTGTCATCAAATCAGCATTTAAAAAGGAACACATTTCTTTTACTAACATCTCCTCACAGTGGATTTAAATAGTAACTTTTACAAATCTCATAAGAAATAAATCAATATACAATGTCATAATACAGTCACATGCATAAATACAGTTGTTTGAATCACTGCCACAGTTATCCGCCTTATTAGTTGTTTTTATACTGCGTGCCTGTTTAATTAAATCTCCTGTCATTGCAGATCCTGTCATCCACACCAGATCGTCTCCTCACACCCTCCTCACCTGCAGCCCATTCCCTCATTAGTCCCTCACTATTTAGGTCCCCTCAGGTACACTTGTGCTCTGGCAGATTGTCTCGTGTATCCAGTGGTCCAGTGTATCCTGAGGCTGTTCCCTGTCTACCTTTTTTATTTTCTTATCCCCTTTTTGGGGATTTGTTGACCTGTTGGACTGACCTCCTGGTTATAACTGTGGCTGAATATTTGTAAAGAACTTTAATTGCATTTCTGTGTTGGAGTTGTGCTTTTTGGTTCAAGTATCCGTAATCCTTAAATGACTGGGCCTATTAGTAATACACAATCATTAAGAATATATTCCAACAATAATTCCACCTCTTTTTGTCAAGTTGCCTGTAAAATGGAACCAAAACTATATAGAGGACGTTAATCTGATTCCTCAGCACATGAGGCGGATGGACCGAGTCATCCGGGACAGCACTGAGGCTGAAGTCTTGTACCCCCCCCCCTCCCCACCTCCAGTCCTCCTGGCTTACCACTTCACAAACACTGTTCACTCCTCTTCCTTCCTCCTCCCACCGCTCCTTCCTCTCGTCCCTCTCCGGAGCGCCTCCTCAAGCTGTCGGCGCGCCGGTTTCGGAGGGCATCCTTCAGGAAGGAGAGGTCCGTGTTCCGACCGCGGGCTGATAAGAGTGAGCCTGATACCCCCCCCCCCGAGTCAAGTGCTACACGGCCTGCTGACATGAAGCAGATGTCCTCCTGACCCCTTTGTCTTTGGGAACCGGACACCCAAACACAAACAGTGCGAGGCCTGAATGACGACCGAGAGCCCCTCTGCTACTGAGAAAGAGCATGAGCTGCAGACTTTGATTTGAATACATTTGACCTCAGGTGTGGAACAGCAATAATTCTATAACACTGTATATATATTTAGTGTAAGCATACAGTGCATAATACATTAAAGGAGAGCACTTTTTCATATGGCAGACTCAGAAAATATAAATTATGAATATACATAACTTAAAGAAAGACTAATGCCGACATAAGAAAAAGACTGGAACTGGAAATGTGATGTTAACATGTAGATACAGTTTATCAGGTATAGGTATAGGTATCTGTTTGCCAAACGTCCCATCTGAACCAAAGAACGCACTTTTTGTATTATCCACAAACCTGTGGGGAATGATGTAGCATTTGTTCCCAAGCTTAACTTATCTCGCATACACAGACACACACAAACCCGTTCAACCTCCTGGGAAGAAAGGTGGAGTGGAGCGCGCACAGAGACCTCGCAGCCCTGTGACCTCATCACTATTCAGAACCAGCGGTGAGAAGAAGGGTGGCGCTGCGTTCCCAGTACAGCTCGGCAGCCTCCGCGCCGCGGATGATGAGCACGGATGGGGGCGTTGGGGGGGTGGGGGGAGGGGGTGTAGCAACTTCCCTCGAATTCCACCCTTGCCCGACCACCACTAGTCTCTCACTTCCTCCGGAGAGATATGCGGCCTCTGCTTTTTGTCAGGGCGTCCTCGTGCCGCGGGCCCCCGGGGGCCCCTCGCTCGGTGGGAATCTGGTCTTCCCACTCCACTGATGCCCCCTGCCCCCCCCCCCCCCCCCCCCTAGAGATGAGACGGAAAACAAACAGGACCTGAGGAGGATGTTGCTGCTCATCCTCTGCATCCTATTGTCTTTGCTATCTCTCTCCTACGCCCCTGCCCCCCCCCCCCCCCCCGTCCCTTTCTTCTGCCTGGGCGGTCGATTGCGTTAATTGGCTCACTCAGTCACCGGTACATCGATTGCAGGCACTAATAAAAGGGCTATTGATTGGCACTTTGTTTAACACTGTCCCATGCAGGGAGAGCTGCCCTCTAATGCCATCCTGACAGCAACCTTTTCCTGTTTCCAGTCTCTTAATGTCATAAATTATGTCGGTCGATTAAGGAGATATTTCTTTTGTCTCACGTTTTCGCCGCATTAGTGTAGACATTTTTAAAACTGCGGCTCCCAGAGAGAGTGGACAAGTGGCTCTTCAGAGCGAAAACCTGGCATCAGTCTCTGGCTGTGGAACCCAAAGGCCGGATGAAGACATTGAAATCCACTCGACACGTATCAAGAGAAGCTTTTTTGGTATAATATTTTCAATAATAACTTTATTTCTATGAGGTTTTTTTTTATTACAGCTCTTTCAGCGTGCTTCTTAGAACACAATGCATGCAATAAAACAGAGGAGAAGTTTTTTATTTTTTAATGAAATAAACTATAAGAGGCCCGTACATGGGAGCTCAGGAAATGTTCACAGTATTGCCTCATGTGACCAGTTTTAAACTCAAAATGTCAAATGTGCTTTTTGGTCATGTCGAATACACTAATTGAAAAGACAAATGGTGCTGACATTTCTTCTAAAAAGCTGACTAACAGCACTAAGATGCGCAGGTGTCAAAGCACTGCTTTCCCCTTCCTCGGTCACCATATTTGCTTTAAACCTTTCTGATGCTTGTATAGAACCCTGGGTATCACATGGGTATAGGAAGCCAAACTACACACAATTGATTCAAAATTATATCATTCTCTATACAAGCATTTCTCCACAGAGATGTGAGTGAAGACAATTCTTTTCTTTAGCTGACATGTCACTTTACCGCGGGAGAACCACGCAGGTCGGGAGGAAACGGCCGGCTCAATGTTCTCCAAACAAACTCGTTGCGATCAGCCGTGTTCTTCACAGAGCAGCTCTGAAGCTCCAGTGAGTCCACGGCGGATCTCCTGGCAAAGACGGTGAAAGCTGGAAATGGGGTGTAAGTACCGCCATGAGAGATTTTAATTATCGCCATTAAATATGCAATGATCAATAGAATTTGTTTTAGCCGATCAATAGGTGGCCAGGCCCGAGAAGGACAATGTGCATAAGTTGCTATTTGCATTTCAAAGCAGCTGTCACATGACCCCATTGGAAATCCATACCATTTTGTTGGGCTGTATTTCATATTTAGCTGCTTTATACCCTTATCACTGACTGCTATTGATTCCGTTCTCTTTATTTACTGCCTACAAACTGCCGCAGGTTTAAACTGTCAGAATATTTTTAGGGAAGCTGATATACCTCCATCTTCCTTCTTCATCTCATACCTGGCTCCTCTTCCTCTCTGTCTTTCTAATTCCCCTGTCTCTCTTTCCCCTCTCTTCCGCCCTCGCTCTCTACAGCGGAACTGGAAATTAAACCCTGTCATCTTCACACACCTACCGTACAGATCTCTGCTCATTCGGCTGTGAATCTGCACATTATTCAAATAAATATCTCTGAAGTGCCGGGGGAATACTTCCGAGCCACTTCAAAGAAGCACACCCCGCCCCCCCACTCCCCCCCAACCCCCTCGCAACCCATTTTGCTTGTTCTTGCCGGAGTCCTGTTTTGTTTACCTGAGCCTGAGTCTAATAGCTTGTTTTTTTTTTGCAGCACCCATCACATGTTCAAGAGCAACATTTAGCCGAGTTCAAGTGCACACATGTTCAGGTCTCACCTAGGCTTTGATTGTTCTCCAACACTGAGAGTAATGATTTCCAGATTCGACCAAAAAACGTTGTTTGGTCTCTGTCTTTCAAGCTCCTCTTAACTTTCTTTCCTCTTTCTAGCTTTGTGCCCTCTTTGTTATCCCTCACTGTTTTTCCTCTGCCGCCCCCCCCCCGCTTACTAATTCACAGAGGGGGTTTCCCCAGGTGGGATTTTGTATAAAGATGTCTAGCAGGCAGTGTTTACTGAGAGTTCACACAACACTGTCGATTGAACGGCATAGAAACACAAACCAAAATGACCTGAAATAGTAGTGTTACAAAGACCGTTACGCACTTATTTCAGTCAGTGCCAGAAACAGTCAAAATAACATTCACAATAATACTTTATTATTAAATATAGGATATACACCTTTTCTTAAGGTGAACATCATTTACAGATATTGTGTACAACTGCAACCTTCATATAACTGAATCATAATATTTTTTATATCAAACACACTGAACTGCATGTGTGTGTGTGTATATATGTGTGTGTGTGTATATATATATATATATATAACACATGTGTGTGTTTGTGTGTGCGCAAAAAGTGACGCAATAGGTGGATCGCTGTGCACTCCTTCTGTTGAGTGGCTGTAGATCAGCCTCTCTGTGAGCAGGCCAATCTATCAGCGTATCCCTCAGCCGGGAGACCACAGAGGTCAGGAAGTTAACCTTCAGAGGGCCGAGGGCTGCGTGGAGCATCATCAGTGCCATAGGGATACATGGCCTCAGCACTGCGGCGCAGCTGGGCGGGGGGGGGGACCCAAATGAAATGAATGGGTGTGTACGTGTGTATGTATTTGCTTGCACATCTGTAGGTGCCTGGGTGCATCTGTTTCGGGGTGTGAATGTGAGGGTCATGGATGATGGTTGAAATGTGGCAGGCAGTCATCTGAAAGGCAGAAGGACAAACAAGCCGGCCGGATCAGCACGATCAGCAATGTGCTAGACAGCCGCACACAACACATAACACACATGCTGTAACAGAGTCTGGTATGATCACATTAACGATACAGCCTAAATGCCTGATCACATGGGCATCCTCTTTATTAACAAGCTAATGCCTGTTTATTCAGTTCCTTACGTTCTCACCTCCACCTGCACCGCACCTTACGTTATGCTAGAGATTTCAACAGGCAAATGTCTGCATTTTGCATTGAATTGGTTTATCTATCTATTGGAGGACCTTTTTTTTTATTTCCATGATCCAGCCTATTGCTCCTCCGAAAAATGCACAGTGCCTGATTATACACGGTGAAAGACATCACTCACGACTGGGCCGGGACCCTTCAGCTTGTATGTTTAAATTGCTCCCAGTAGTATCCTTAATCAGGGCAGAAATCAATATGGCTTCTACTGTCACATTGGAGGGGCGTGGGCCACGTATTGATGTTCAGATGTCATTTCATGGGGATTTGATGTTTCTGTCCCCCCTCCTCGGCGAGGAGATGGCACGATAGATCGACTGCCTGCTTTCTCCAGGGTTTTTACTGCAGCCTGCCGTTGTTCTGGACTAAAGTCATGGATGTAAAGTTGAGGTAGAACTTACAGAAGAAAACGTTTAGGGAAAGCTGCTATTGATTGTTTTGTTTTTAATCAGGAAAGCTTTTTGAATTAAAGCCTGATATCTTAATATGGTTACCAGCGTAAGCCCCGAACCCTTGAGAGGGCTTCGAGCTGATTTTTATCACACCCAGATGAGAGCACACATACCTAAATGTTTTACCAATCATCTTATCAGTACCGTTTTGTGTGTCTCAAATACAATGGCTCTGCTCCGAGCAGCTCCTAGAAGTAATTTGGTCTCATTGGACTATAAATAAAGGTTTTGACTTTTTTTACACTAATGAATTCATCAAAAGGGACATGAGTGATGGGTTGCCACTGTACGCATTATATAAAATAGGTGTGTAGTAAAACAGTAGCTCTGGATACAGTTGGATTCATGATGTAATAAATACACAGTGAGGGAGAGGTAATAATGCTAATGTGAGTGAACAGTGAGTGATATTTAAACCACCGTGCGTAAGATAGATCTGGGGTCAAGGGAGGTCACGCAGAAACTGGCTGTAGTTAACAGTAAAGGAACGAGAAGAGAGTTATATCTGTATTCAGGATTAAAGTCATATTTTCTTATATATGCTTTTATTTATTTCCAAAGATACACTTTAAAGAAGACCAACCATTTAATATTTAGTAATTGAAAATCAATGCAGAAATATAATTTCTATAAATTTTCTCCCATTTGAATGAGTTTCGCCGACCCTTTTTTTTTTAAAGCGACTTACAATAAGTGCATTTCAACCATAAGGAAACTAACTCAAAGTTTATGGCCTTCTTGTTTGTGTTGTCTTGTAAGGATTGCAGGGTAAAGAGGAAAGGGCTGGTTGGATGAAAAGGGGTCAGGTGGTTTATTTAGTTTACGTGGACTACAACACGGCATCCAGATAAGCAACATCTCTCTCTTTAAATCCTGTAATTCATGCTGGACTCCCATCACACATTCTGATCAACATTAATTGTGGCACAAACTGCATACTAATCACCATTAAATCCAAATTTGAAACCTGCTTAACACATTCAAGTATAAAACGGATGCGCGGCTTATTGATCATTCTGACTTTAAGCGCACTCGCCGCGTCGTTCTCTTGCGTTCATGTATATTTTGCTTTTCTCCTGTCTGTCTCCATCCCGCGCTGTGTCCCCGTCCCACTGTTTGGCTCACGAGCGTCTTGCCTCCTCCCAGACAGCAGTGAGCCCTAGAGTCACATTTCAGGCCTGGTTGCTACTTAAAGGCCCGTAATCTGCTTGCCGAATGGCTACAGTGTGGAGGCCTGAGCGGAAGCAAATTATTCGTTTAAAGGACTCCTGCTGCTGTGGGACCTGGGGCTGTTAACCGTAACACACACACACACACACACACACACACACACACACACACACACACAGTGTGCAAGTCGTCATTATTTATTTAACCCGTTAAGTGTTTAAAGTGGAAGAGGTCCACCGGGACACTGCTTGGTTGATGAAATGATTCCACACACGCTACATTTATCTATGTATCGTATGTATTTATCTGTATTTCTGTCTGTATATATATATATATTAGTTCCACCTTTTTAAGTTGAATTACTGAAAGTAATGAGCTTTTGCACGATATTCAAATTTTTCGAGTTTCACCTGTACATGGGTTGGAAGAGGAGCAAGGGAACATAGTAAGATGAAGGCATCCCACATTTTCAGATGTAGGATCTCAACACATGATAACAGACACCAACATATGTAGTTGTATTACAGACCCCACAACCTGCAAGAAAGTGACTATGAGTGTCAGGAAGCGCATTACTTGCATACGTGTTTGTGGTCCTATCTAACACAGTGCCACCAATTGGCAGTTGCCACAACAACTAACCTGAGTTGATTAGCAGGCCTTGGCTGAAATTAAAGACTCCTATTCTTCAGCATTCTTGATGTCGCTATGACCCTGATTCACCTTGAAGCCTGTGTGTGTGTGTGTGTGTGTGTGTGTGTGTGTGTGTGCACTGCTCTGTGCACGTTAGCCGCTATGTTTCTGTGTCCAGGTGCATCTGTTTGATCACAGTAATAGGCCGAGAGGATAGAATATTTGTTTTCTCAAAGTGTGTGTGGAATAAGGAGTCTCAGCATTAATAAGTAATCACTGGATGTCGGCCCTCCCATAACGTGTTGGGGCAACAGCGCTTGTCCCCAGTAATGACACCATTACAGGACTGAAGTAGCCGGTGGAGAGTTTCCCTCTGGGAATCTCTTCTGTGTTCACTGTGCTTCACCTTTTTCGACATATGTGCTGGGAGGTTGTGTTCTGCACCTGAACTTGCAGCTTTGGAACCATTGTACACAATTGTTTTGCTGTACTCACTATTAGGCCTTTTCTCTATAAAGAATCATCCAAAAGCATCAATTTACCTCTTCGGTTTACCAAAGATGTGCTCTGAAGTTTCTTGGAAATGTCTTTTAGCATTTAAAAAGAAACAAAAAATGCTCATGCAGTTTTAGTCAAAAAAGACCCAAAGAGAACATCCCTAAAAACACATGTGTTCATAATAAACATCCGATAAGCCTGTTCCACCAAAGCCAAGTTTTAATCCATGTGTAAAAAGAAAAGCTAGTATCTGACGAGCCCAGTTCGAGAATGAGTAATTTGTTGTATAAAGACAACACACAGAGCGAATTTGAGCTACCATTTATTAGATAACACCAACTGTAGTGATGGCAAATAGAGACAGAGAGACGGATGAAGAGAAAGAGAGGGGAACTGAACAGATTGAATGGCTAATGAAATGGGTACCTCCAGGCCTGAATAAATTCTCTGGTCTGGCGATCCCCCAGGATGCCGGCCTCCCAGGGAGATTAATGACCACTGGGCCATGGTATAATGAAGTAGTTTGCCTTGGCAATGTGCTTGTGAATTCATCACAGTGTCCACAAGTGGGCTGGCCAAGCACAACATCTTTATAAATCTCCTTCCCCCCGCTGCTGATTTACGGTTCCGCCACCCCCAAATGGTTTGGCACCGCCTCACCAGACCCCGCCCCGGCTGACCATCAGCATCCTACCAAAATCCAGGTCACTGCACTGATGGGGAAGAAATGGGAGGCTAATCAGATAATAGGAGGTGAAAATGGCCAAAAGTGAGTCAGGATCTTGGATATTTCCACCCCTGCTTTGCCTGTCTGTGTTTCTGTGTCTCACTCGTATACACATAGTCCTGTAAGAGGTGTTTCATTCAGTTTTCTACATGTATCAAAAGAACTTATAAACTTATTGACATCATTCCAAATCATGGACATGGACATAAGAAGCGATGTTAGTCATTATATCATAATTGATTCCTTAAATCAGATCCAAAATGCTATATACAGGGTAAACGGACGTTTTTGTGTGTTGCAGCATAGCAATCGTATTATAGAATATGTCACTTATAGGAGGCAGTAGCTCGTAAACTGTGGACCGCTCGGGCAGCACCCCCACGCCTTGTGGATTCTGTGCACGTGTCAAAACGCACCGCTCCAGACGGGCGTTTGTGTGTCCTGATTTGAAACTGTTTTACACTGTTTTGGATTGTGCATTCTGTCATCTCGCGTGTCTGTTAATTATAGGATTTATGGTCCTATTGCGTTCCTCTCCATGTTGAATCCCTGCCCTGTAAAGCACTTTGTGATCTTCGTCTAGCGGAGAGCGCTCTACGAATTCATTTTACCTACTTTAGTCCCAATAAACAAAAAGAATGGACGTAGTGATCCACAAATTGAAACATCTCACAACCAGCATGTGATGGATAATGTGCACACCTAATTGTCAATAAATGCTGGACACCTCCAGCGAGTAGCCGAGTCCTAAATGCCGCTCTCACCAAAAGCCATTGCTAAAGGGCTGTGCCCGCTGCTGCTCCATGGTGGAGGACTGATGAGCCTCAGTGTTGCACAGCTCTGTCCGCGTAATAGCTGTGGCTCCATATGGAATAGTGGCAAGGAAATTAAAGGAGAACAATAAAGCATGTTGAGGGGGGGGGGGGGGGGGGTTTAGATTAAAATGCATTTAATTGCGTTCTCTCCTAACGCAGTTGAGATGTATTCTCACACCACAGTCGGCTTTGCCCTCTACTAAAACTAAATGATGCTGCTGTCACCGTGTTTGTAGCCTAACCTGGTAAAGATTATTAATGGGTGCAATAAATCCAAATTGTATCAGAGGACGTTATGAAAGAAAGGAATATCACAGTTAATTCTAATCAGTATTTAGTTTGTTTACCAAGAGCAATCGTCACCCTGTGCCATGTGTGCTCAGTTATTGTCAAAGGCTTTACGTCCCTATTCTTTCTCAAGACAGCTTATCTGAATCGACAGTGTTTTATTTTTCTTGGAAGGCGACGGATGAGTCGAGTAATTGTACAGTTGACATCGGCTTAGACAACATCATCCCTTTAGTCCCCAGCTTATCCTACAGAGTGATAACAATAATGGGGGGGGGGGGAGGAGAATGGAGATATCTTTTAACAAAAGAAGATATGGAGTTTAATTCATAATTAGCTGTAGAGGTCAAAGACTTCATCCGCTATCTGAAGGTTATCCTCGCTTTTTTTCTCCTCTTCTTTTTTTTTTTTTTTATCAGTAGTCACCCCCCCCCCGAATCCGATCATGACCTTGTTGTGAAGAAGTCAAGTGTTAATTGTGTGCATGTGTGGCTCTGTCGGTGTGTGCCCAAAGGAAGATCAGTGAATAAAAAGAGAGAGATTTCCGTCATGATTGCCTGACAGTTTGGAAATGAGAGGTGTGCATTCGTGAGCACTCGCGTTTGTCTGCTGACGATTGGAAGTGTAATTTATTTTGGTGGGGTTATGACCCCGGACTTGCATCCACCCCCCCCCCCCCCCCACTCCATCTGCCCTGCATCAGACAGCTCCATGTAGCCCCTTGGGGCTCTGAAGTAGCAGAGTTGCCCTCCTTGCCCATATGTGTTTGTGTTAGTCCATGTGTGGAAAATCAGACCTTTTTGCTCTGTGTGCGCGCGCGCGTGTGTGTGTGTGTGTGTGTGTGTGTGTGTGTGTGTGTGTGTGTGTGTGTGTGTGTGTGCTAGTATTGATCCCCCTCCACCCCCTCTCTCATAATGAAGTGGAACTACAGCTCCATTACGAGCTGCTCTGCTATTGGCTGGAGGTAATATGAAATTAGCCAGCGTGCCGTGAGCCTGTCAGTATTGATTTCACTACCCAGATTACTTGTTACAAAAGAATAGAGCTGTCTGTGGCATAATTGAACAAGTTAACTCCTTGTCTCATAAAATGTAGGCCTGTATTGATTGTAACTGGGGACGGCTCGGTGATATGCAGAGAGAAAGTAAGTTGTTTGCCTGTTAAATGTGAAGAGGTGCTGATTCGCTCTTTTCCTCTCCCCCCCCACCGCCCCCCAGCCAGTGGATCGAGGCGGTTTTCTTGCTGAGTCGCAGGGCGGCAGACAAGCGAATGAGCTGTGTGCCACCGCAGCACGCATTTCTCCTATTTTCCCCCATCTGTCATGTTTCATTTTGTTTGCCTCGAGATTTGCCTCAGTGCCGCTGTGATATGCAAAAAGGAGCCAGAACTTACTTTGGTTTATCGGGAGGGACCTGTTTGCAATAATGATGATGGTGATGGCTGCATCTTTATCTCACTCATTTGCTCCGCTGATGAACTGGAGCACGCCGCTCGTGTTTAATCACATTTGGCAGATATGTGCCACGGAAAGTGAAGTGTTTAACAAGTGTCCCGGTCCATTAATTAAGGGCATCCTTAAGAAAATAGAGAGAGAGTAGAGAGTGAGTTCAATCATTTATATGAGTTAAAGGAAAATAAAACTGCCCACAGTCAGGAGGAGGCCTCTGTTGTCTCTCAGTATAAACTGGAGAAGACAAATGAATGGATTCACAAACACTGATATGCACGCGCTGGAAAATGAAAATGTTCATTCAAACAAATGTCCCATGATTGTTCATGTAAAAGCTTTGGAATCGGGAGGGCTCCTATAACCAGGTAAGGGGGGGGGGGTGAATGGCTTGATGTGCAAATGATGATGTTGTCTCTAAAACCGACAGGGAAGGTACAGCGTTTCCTCCCTCCGACAGCAGAAGGGATTAATAAAATGCTCCTCCACGCGCCGACTTCCTGCACTCCGCCGCTGAGTGATAAGTAGCTAACCAACGAAGCCTGTAATTACAATCTTACAGAAACCGGCCTGATCTGTATATAAATCTCACCATCCAATTACAAGATGTAATAATTCTGCACTCAGGCTGGTAATGAGGTCTAATACTGGCGCATGTGATAATCCCCTCTGGATGCGGGCTTGATCAGATGTTGGCTTTGTAATTAGACTGGCAGAAAATCATTATTTTGTGTTCGGGAAAAAATGAGGTTGGTGGGAAGTTAATTTTCTCCCCATTCTCTGAAGCGTAGACAAGAATTTAATGATTTAATCATGATTGTTAGCTATTTTGCAATCAATTTGTAATGATTGTGTCGCAACAGAGAGGCTTTCAGGGGAGAAGGGCCTGCAAGGATTGAAGGTGTCATTGGTATGAACGGCTCTGTCAATAGATCCATACAGTGCAGCGCTGATACTGTGGCAGAGGGGCTGCGTACTTAAATAGATGCATGCGAGGGAATTTGTGCA
Organism: Pungitius pungitius; assembly: GCF_949316345.1. Taxonomy (NCBI): domain Eukaryota; kingdom Metazoa; phylum Chordata; class Actinopteri; order Perciformes; family Gasterosteidae; genus Pungitius; species Pungitius pungitius. Next base: position 19,306,405 of record NC_084903.1, read on the forward strand.
TACGTGTGTGTGTGTGTGTGTAGCTGATATCTGATATCAGCTACAAGTAATTGTTTAACAAGCCTGAGCTGAGGATTAATGCAGTTTTTCCTTTGTCATTTACACTTCACTGTCTCAGTACTGTTTAGCCATGAAAATAGAACAATTTCTATTTACATTTAGAATTTCTTTGCAGACGTCCTCATTTCACATTTCTTAGTTCAACCGTCTAAGTGGAGCTGGACAAGTGCCCTGACAGAAAGCAGACGAGTAAGCACACAAGAAATGTTCCCCAAAACTGCAACTGTACAAATAACATTTTTTATTTTGTTTTCAGAGTGATGCATGTAGTAGCGGTGATTATGTATTGTTGGCAGAAGAGTGAATTGTGTTAATAATTCGGTAATAGAATATCAGATAATGCACCCCACACTCAGTGGACAGCAGAGCTCTACTCATCACCTGTTTGTGTGACAGACTTTTGCCAAAGACGAGACGAGCGGTTGATCAAACACCTGTTGAGTATGAACTCCGCTGCTCCCCCTTAACCCACAGCCAATGACAAATGCTCATTGCAGGAAATATGAGGACCATCATAAAATCTCACTGATCGACCTCAAATTTAAAAGACGTACCTTTTTGTTGTTTTATTGGCTTTAAGAAATGAACGTTTTTCCCTATCCTAGATGTTTTTTGGCATGGACAATTGACCCGGTGGTTTCCCAATCGGTGTGATTGTCCGGTTTCCCAGAATGTTTCCGAACGATTTGTGTGGAGTATTGACAAGTAGGCCCGGTTGTATAGTGCCACATCTCGGTTCACATTTTTCATTGGAGGCCTTAAAAGCAGTTCTCTGGAGGTTAACACTGTATTAAAGGCTCATGCTACTGTAGTTCTATCAAGTGTTTGATTGGAATACCTCCTGTTTGATCATCTGAAGCTACTTAGTTTACTGGAGCATCCACTGTGCAGTAGATTTAGGCAGTCCTGTGGGTTCGCACTTGTCTCATCTCTCCCTTAATCTCCTAGAGACTGCAGCTGAATACTTTATTGAAGGGGAATTGACTCCAGTCCTTGGAGCCGATTTTTATAATTGATACTGTTTGATCTTAGTCCCAGAAGGCAGAGCGTTCTAAGGCTGGCTGCTGTTTTGATCAATTATATTAAAGGGCAAACTTTAAAAAATCAGGATTCAGTCAATACTGCCTTCTAGCCTGCTTTTACTCAGCAGTGTAATGCATGTGTAAATAACAACATCAGTGTCATGACTCAAATTGAGGACACTCATTAACATTGCACGGTTTAATGTATTGCATATTGGTGATTGGTGATAATGCCATTTTTATGTGTATAAACAAAATACAATTACCTTACATTAATATGTAATTGGAGTTGTTTTGGATTTATGCTAAATTAGACAATGGAAACAAATACAAAAGTGCTCCTACCAGTGGTGTAAAACTACTGGGGATGACAAGTGTTGAATGTTTTGCTTTTTTGGTAAAGAATAATAATAAATCGTCAAGGCACTTCCTCACAAAATATGTTTGTCTCCTTTTGCCAAGCACGGATACTTTTCAGGCAGCTTTTTTTTTTTTTGTTGCTTAGCTTTCATCCTGGGTGCCCAGCCTCTCGCCTCCAATTTTCACCTCCGCCTGGCTGAAGGCTCCTCAGAGACGCTTGGCTGGAGCTCAGGGCCGCTGGGCCTTTGGACCTCTGAGTTCTCCACTTCTGTGCTTTTGGGTAGCGAAAGCGGGAGCTGCTTTATCCAGCACCGGCCCGTTTTCCCGGGGCCCGACGGTTCGCCTCGTCGTGTATACGCTCCCACCTGCGCCGATACCTCAGAAGAGCTTTCAAGTGCTCTTTGAAAAAAAAAAAAAAAAAAGAGAAATCAGAGACCGTGCTCTTCCGGGCGCTCGATAGCATGGCGCTGGCCTCTCTCAGCTCCCATGACACCACTCTCCCGCCCCCTTCTCTGTTCTTGGGGTGTTTCATTTTTATTTTATTTTTTTTCTCCCTCTCTCACAGTCTTGTCTTCCACCTGACTGCCTTCTGACTGTCTCAAGCTCTGGCCATCTTCTTACTGTTGGAGCCGTGTTATCCAAAATCAGACCTTTTTGTTTTGCAGCAAGCACAGAGAAATTTGTTCATTTGCCCACGAGAAAAATGAGTACATCGCATCTTTATATTACACTTGTTATTTTGGCAGTCGCTGGGGTGATCATAGCTGCCAAAAAAAAAAAAAGCTGCTCGGCTGCACCCCGAGGAATAAATCTCCTCACGTCCATTGGCCAACAAAGCAAAGGACCCGGTGCTGACGTTAAATCAAATATTGCCGTCAGGCAATAAAGATAATTAGTCTTGTCTCTTCTCTTTTCTCCCGTGCAATTCAATGTGACCCCTTTATGTTTTATGGATGCCAGCATTAACCCTTTCCCTCCTAAAATACCTTCTAGATATGAGAGGTGAAGTGTATTGTAAACTAATTGCTCCATATTGGACGGTGGCCACCAGAGATGATATTGTACGTCGGTGTTATTGAGATCATTATGAAGTCTGTGTAATAAACAAGCAAATACAATAGACGCCTCCTGGAAGAGTATTTATGAGCGTGTACTGTCAAAGCTAATTCCCGTCCCTCTAACATCTTAACTTTTATGAAGCAGAGACAGTGCTTGGGAAAGCTGTGATTTTAAGACATAAGCCCCGGGCTCCTCATTCCACTCTGCTTCTGAACTCCCCTCATGCTCCCTGATACCGAGACACATTATAAAGTCTCTCCCTGTAGCTTTCCTCTTATCTTTTTCCTGCTGTAAAGCTATCTCAGAGAAATAGGACAGAGTTAAGGTTTGAAGTAATCTGTTTCTTTTATTCCGCCATGAAACATATGCCTACTTTGTAACAAGGGAGGAAACTAATTATAGACTTGTACAGGAAAGATAATACAGTTGTAGTGATTGCTTTGTACCCAGTGCTGCAGTTGTGTCTCGACAGTGTATGTGTACTGTAATTATGGCTTTATCTAGCCCCAATACTGCTATACAAACCTGAAAAGCCCTCTAATTATGTTTGATGCCCACAGAATGGCAGACAGACACCGGGGCACTGGCCCGGGCCATTGGGAGGAAAAGTACCAAGCGTCTATTAAAACTATATTTTGCTGCATGGTTGTTTTTCAGTACAGGTTATGGGCAATGGCACTCTTAAGTGGCAGTAGGCATGCGTGCAGTACAAATAAAAGGAAATACAAAGAAATAAACGGAAAGCCTTGTTTGCCAAGACTCGTCATCGGTCAGATCCTCAGTGCGGCAGTTTCCACCACGCGGTCTGAGCAGAGTGTTTACACACAGGCGGATGATCCAGAAGCCTGTCATTATGTCTAAAGATCGAGTTTATATGTTGAACAATGAAAATACACCACCAGTGATTATGCTTGTGATCAAAGCAGAGGGGGGCATTTTTTGACATCGCTACGGATGTCCATGTGGCGTCCTCACAGCATCAATCGCACCGAGCAAAAGTTCTACAGCTCTTGTACACAGCCGTGTACCTAGCGTCAGTAATTTAGGTTGAGCACTGTTTGACTGCACAGACGATTTCTTTGAGCTCTGTGGTCAAAGCGAGACGGGAGCTTTCCATCGCTCTCTTCCTTACTCTTTTTCCTCTGTCGCTCTCCATTTCCTACACGTAGCCAGTAAGGCACTGCAGCGTCGCCCAGCCGCGAAGGCTTTTTTGGCCAGGGGGGGGGAGGGAGGGAGCCGGGCCGGGCCGGACTGGACGTTAGTCCGGGCTGCAGCCGGACGTCAGAGACAGTCATGCCTCCATTAGCAGGGTCCTCTGTTTACCATGGTGGGCACGCCAGGGATTTGGTGGCACATACGCTGCAGCCCCCCCTCCGGCAGCCCCTCGACAGAGCACTTACCGTAGAGACGTCAGGGCCACGGTCTGGTTGGAGGCCACCCACAGGCTGTGTCCTGAGGCAACGCTGCCGGGATGGACGGTGGGGGATGATTGGCTCTCCACTTTATCTACTGTTGCTGTACACGCTAAAAGCATTTCCAATGTTTTGGGATGAATGTAGAACGGGGGGCCGTCAGGCAACGTTTTCAGAAGCTTCACAAAGGGACCACTTATTTCTGTCTCACACCACAAATCCCTGACCTGTTGGTGGTCACGGTGTTTTGTCTTTTGTAAAACTTAGTACAACGGTCTCTTTAGAAGATGAGTACCCAACTAATGTAATTGTCTGAAATTTCCCAGGTGCATATGAAATAGGGTCCCGGAAGAGGTTATAGAGTAGCGGATGATTTATAGCTTTTGAGTGCAAAAAGTATTATAATTTTGCTTTATCTACCTCCAGTTTTGCCTTTCAATTAACTGCCTAATTCCCTTATGGCGCACTGAAGTGTTTTTTTCTTGGAAGCATTTAGTGGGAACGTTTAAAAAATCTGCGAAGAAATCCGTTTCCCAATGTGCATATGCATATTTAATGACTCAGTTAAGCAATGTCATGGTTGTGTATTATTAATACGATTGGGGAAACAGGCAGTACTTGATATTTTACTGTCTTCTTATGCAGTAGCTTCTTGCAGCCTACAAAAATAGTCAAATGAAACATAATGATTATTCTTAAACAATAAATGGTACATAGGAGTGATATATACATACATGCATATATAGGAGTATATGACAGATTATTATAAGAGGTGAGATCTACGGTATAACAAGGCTAGAGCATTGTGTTACTCTATTCACTATTTTGCACAGATGTAATTATCCTCAGCATTCAGCCTGCAGAATATTGTTTTCACCACAGTACACATTAACTCTCTTGTGCATTTTCCAAACTATGCTCGTTCCAAATAAAATGGGCAAGATCTGTTGTTGGCGGTCCTTGGTCTTAAAGTTGGATCTTGCTTGGCTCTTGTTGACTTTCGTGAGAATTATTGGATAATGGGAGTCTGTGTGTTCATAGCTGGACACTTTTGAGACGACCCTGTGTGAAGCTGTCTTCATTAGGACGCCGTTAGACCTTGTTTCACCTGTCTGACTGACAGACTGGCCGTGATGAGGCTCCATTAGACTGCTGCTCAACTCTCTGTGGACTGTCCACTTACCGAAGGGCCCTCTTCGCTCTTCCTCTACCTCTCTTTCTGTCTCTCTCTCTTGCTCTTTCTTGTTCTGTCTGACCAGGCTAACCCCAGGAGCCCCCTTAACCCACAGTGGTTGAGAGCCCAGTCAATCAGACGCAATGATGTTAAACTCCTCTCCAATGAATACCCTTCACTAGTCACCAGAGGGATTGTCAGAGTCTGCCGTCTGATTAGGAGTAGTTCATCTCAAGTAGGTTCATCTCAATTTACCGTACGTCTAAAGAGAGACGCTTACTATTGCTCTGTCCTGAACCCGATTACTTTACAATGGTGCAGTGACACCTGTGATGAAATAATAACATGGTTTACCACCTTATATCGCATCAAAACCCTATGAAAAGAGGTTATAGGTAAAGTACACTTGTGTATGAACTGGCAAGTTTCAACATTGTTTCATAATAAAGAACATTTAAGCTTATATTGTTGCCCCGTGTATGTGAATCACATTGTGTTGCCAAACTTAAAAGTATGTTCTGGAAAATAAGACCTCTTCACAAATCCGTCCCTTAACAACAATAAGCAATACATTTCTGCACAGAGAGACAAACTCCCAACGGTCGAGGTTGTTGTGCCAGGACAGGTGGACAGGCTTTGAATGAGTGTTTTTGGAATCCCTCCTGTGACTCCTGAGACATTGTTGCCACAGCGAAGCGAATAGGGATGGCAGGTTGGAGGGTAACCTCAGGAATATCTGGGTGTTAAGAGAGGTTAGGCAAAGGATTTGATCACGATTGGCCATTTGGGTTAGTGTTGAAGGATGCCGCATGCAGCGATGTCAGCCACTGAGTGCCCATCAAGCCAGACAAGTCAATAAGCCCCAATCACTTCTCCTTCGTCGCATAGTGTATTCTGCTATTGGAGAGACCCAAACCACAATCCCTCCGACTGTCCTCACCTGTCAAGTGATATCTAGAAAGCAGGGAATCAGCCTCTTCTTGCATCAACAGCCTTCAAAGCCCTTTCATTTTCGAGTGTATCATTAATAACATGTGATGGTGGGCCCTTTCTCTTTGAGCGTATGGGTTGGGGTGTCTCTGCTTCAACAGGTTCCCCCCCCCTGAAGTTCCACAGCTGTGATTCACCAGCAGCAGGAGGAGGGTGGCTTGCAACTGACGGCCATTTCAAAACTTTTAACTGCAAAGCACACCATACTTTACTCGCGTAAAGAGAATGCACATCCGTGTTTGCTCAATAACAACCTTGATTTGGGTTGTCTGGTGAGAGCTTTTAGAAGCTTAATTTTTTTTAAGGAAAAAGTAAACTAGTTGATTAGAACTACTAGTAAACTAGTTGACATTTTTTAAGCATTAAGTGATGTTACTTATTATGTGATTATGTGTTAAGAACCAAGAAAGCAGTGATGTCCATGAATTCACAAAGGCGGTACTGGTCCGTCATGCACATAGTTGGCAGCACTTTTGAAGCTAGAAGTCAGTAAAGTATAAATTGAAAGCTGTATCCAAGCTTTCTGTATCTCTCTCTGGAATTACTTACAACGTTTCCTTCTAAGATCAGAGAACATGAAATATGTGCTGAAGAAAAGAAATATGACCCCTCTCTTTTTCTTCCCCTGAGTTGCTCCCTTCCATTCTCAGTATCTCTGCCCCTGCTCTCATCCCATCCACTTTATTGCTGCTTTCCCCCTTCCCACACTCCGCTTTGCACACGCACCACATGTGAGATAAAAGGTGAATCTCTTCTCTACCTCTTTGAATGCCCCCCTATTTAGGATCATCGCGTTTTTTTGGGGAGTGTGGAAGAGGTACGGGAGAAGAGGGAGAGAAAGAAGAACAAACAGCCGGCTATGGTAGTGAAAGCAGACGGTCAGTCTGGCACCAGGACGGGCTTTATGCTTTGTTGTGTAGTTTGAGTGCTTGGGGACCAAGCTAGCAAGATACTCTTGACTACTCTCTTAACAGGCTTATACAAGGCTCTGTTTTATGTGGGAATAAATCCCATTTTGAGGACATCACAACACTAAGTGAATTATAGGGCCAATGAACGGTCAGACAAACAACTGCTCGCTCGCTCTCTCTCTCTCTCTTTCTCTGTCTTTTTCTTTTTTTACTCTACCCTGTCCACAATACCTCATATACATACTGTACAGCTCAATGGGCACAAACTAGAAAAAGAAAAAAAAAGATCACTGTGTTTAAAATGATAAATCAATCCGGTCATTATTTATTCCTAGAGCAAAGGCCTTGTGCATCCATGAGAACTTGTGCTGTATTAAAACTTAAAGAACTTGTCCAATGAATTTAAACACAATTGATTATTCTAGCCTTTGCGACCAACAGATATTGTTGTTCTAGCTGACAATATTTGCTCTGTAGTGCGTCCTTCATTTCAGGCCTGGATCAGTCGATTCTCTCGCGCTTTCACTTGGGAATATTTGTAGTCAAAATACGTTCTTACTGGATATCCACAGATGGTTACAGTAAAGTTTAAAGAGGATGATGGAGCGCCATGGAAAAATGATTCATCTTTAAGAGCATATCTATTAAGGTTTTTTACAGTGACGTTTATGGGGTGTTGTAACTTTGACTCTTACAGTACCAGTAGTAGTAGTTGAAGTGTTTGCGATTTTGATAGTTTTGCATAGTTCTGCATCAGCTAAAGCCGTGTGCTGGACTGAGCTCAACACCTGGCTTGATGCTGCTACACACATGGTTCACGTTTAGTCGGCTTCACTCCCAGACGTTCCGTCTGCTACGTCTTTCTGTGGAGGATCCACGCAGGGCTAAAAGCCATCTGATCAGGTGTGATGTGTTAAGATGTTACAGCTTAGATATGGTGTGACCTAGGAATTTGACTTTTTCTTCATCCCTTTACTTTAACAAACACAGTTTGAGGTTTGTAAAATTTACTGCAGCCTCTTAAACTTCAATTCTTTTGAAAATTCCTTTTGTTGCACAACTGCTTTCCAGATGTTTTCCTACTGCCATTGGCCTTTGTAGTATTATTAGACAAGATATGATCACTGTGTCCCTCCTACAGTAGATAAGAATGCATCAACTGATCCTGTAGTGGCTAGGTCTCTTCTTGTACTTAATCAAATGCAAAAAAACGTATCTACAAATACGGAAAGTCACAGTGAGATGATGAGCGCAGTTGTACCATTCTGAATGCCCCTTCACTAAATTGAGGAGCAGGGCTCTTTAAAAATGTGACCTAATCTATAAAAAACTTAAAAACTTAAAAATGAGAAAGTTAGAACTCAGAAGTCCGAGCCCTGGCGGCCGCAACCTGCATTGTGGTCCTCCGTGTCAGAGGCTAAGAGGTAAGATCAGGCACTTGCATCGGAGATCCAAGCAAGCTTTCTGGCGCCTTTTAGTACCTGTGTCTCCTCCGGGATTTGTTTTCACATCAGTATTCAGGTCCACTACTTCAGCCCCTTCTCATTTCATTCACCCCTGGATTTATTTTCATACTATGGGGGTATGATAGCCCTTTAATAATTCATATTTAGAGTGTATACCCATGCACTGAAAAATTCTGATTCATCCTCCTCAGTAGCTGCCCACCTCTCTGCATCATTTAAGGCTCCAACTTTTAGCTGCGGCGTACTCTCTTAGCAGTGGAGCTGTCAGAAATGTTAACCTAAGAGAGAAGTTTGTGCGGGTGGACAGAATTGTATGTTTTCTTTTAGTCAGCATGCTTCTATAAAGAGCAACAAGAGTCAAGAGCATATAACCAGTCGAGACCAACACATAACTGTTCCAAGGTACTGGCTCAAAAACCAGCAGGGTGGCACAAGGTGGCCTACACGTGTGTATGTGTATACAGTGTATATATATATATATTAAACCTGATTGAGTCTTACTGTTCATTTGTTTTAGAGTTGTGATACATTCATTACAGTACAGTAATTATTGAAAACTCAGACCTTCTATTATTTGACAAAAAATGCCAAAAACTTCATATGTTTTTTTTACCTGGCTACATGGTTTCCAATTCAAACAACCATGATGCTTTGACTTATGTTTCACAAACAGTTTCAGGAAATAATACACTGCCGTGTACTGTCATTTTGGTTCTTCAGTCATTTTTTTTTTCTTTGTGGATGAGCATTTGCCATGTGGGCTTTGTTAGACTTCAGAAATTGTAGTCAGTGCATTTTCAACAGGTTGACCAGCTAGCCTTTTCATGAGTTACAATTACATGCCGGTTAAATCCTTGCTTGAACAATCAAAACGTTGGCTTAAAGAATGGCTGCACTGTATATACTACAGGCTCACAGCTATTCTTTTCACTCTCAGAGAGAAAGAAAGAGAGAACTTTTTAGGGTTTTTCCCTTTAGGCTATGTTCTTTTTTCAAGTCCCATTTGTCATAGAGAAAAGAGATAAATATAGTTTATGACAAACTAAAATAAATGGGTGGGTTCAGAAATGCGCTTCAACAACAAGCCACAGAGGAAGACGTGGTCCACAAAGGCCAGATACAAACAGCCTGGTTTTCCCACGGAAATAGATGCTTGCGTTGGGAGAGAAAATAGTTATAACTCTGTCGCAATAATTAGAGCTGATGTTGATTGTAGTTTTAATTAAGTCTTGAAATTGTGCCTATAGATGTGCACTTATCACCATCAATGTTTTATAACCGCCAAAGTCTCAATCTCATTACCCCTGCCACCTAACCCATCATCGTCTTAAGTGATTTACAAGAAGACGTGGCAGATGAAGTGCTGGAGCCCACAAAATTGGTGCCGGGCCTGTTGGGGTTTTTCAGTACCCCGTCATGCCAGCACTGGCTGTTACACAGTTAAAATCAGAAACCATAGAGACACTGCTACCATTTGTGATACCAAGGAGACGATATTCAAGCTCCAAACATTCCACATTTTATACTGTGATTTCCTCCTGGAGGCACAGCATTCCTATTTGACTGATGAACATGAACATCCAATACAACTTGAACATGGTTCGACTGGCCTACATATCTGTTACCTTGTGCTAGCCAAAAACAACATATTTAACATACTTAAAATATATCCATGTTTTAAGCCATTGACCTTTCAAAATTCGGCAGAAAAATGGTGCAGTGTGGGGTTTATTTTGCTGAACACACCTTTTTTTTCTTTGACTTGCTTAGGCCTGAGTGTATATGGGGGAATAGAGCTATCAGCAGACTAAATCCATCTACAGTTAGGCTACTCTTCAGTATAACAACACTTAGTCTAAAAGAGAGGGGAGCAGGAAGAGAAGAGGATGGGAGGTCTCCCAGGAGAGGGCTGCCCGGAGGAGGCACGATTAAGAGGTGAAGCAGTCAAACGCTCACACAAACAGTGCTGGCGCGTCATGATAACCTCAGGCTGTTCTAGGGCAGGAGTACTGAGAGGCAGACTCTGCTTATGGCTGACTTCAGCTGGATTGTTCGTCATCTCCTATAGCCAGGCTTGTGACGAGCCCTCTACCCTCCTTCTGCTCATTTGCAGCCAACACACATCCACAAATCTGTGCATTGACACACACACACACACCACGGAATTTGGTAAAACTCTCAAAGGTTTCAATAAACTAGGGAGGGGGTGGTGGGCAACTTCATCACCAACCCATGCACACCAGAGACACATGTACACATCAGTAAAACAATCTAATAGCCCCGGCACAAAATTAATTTAGACCTCAGGATAGTTTTTTTTAAAAACAAGGGTAAAAGTAAGGTAAATTATAGATGCGGATGGATAACATTTATTTATAATATTTAATATTATTATATATTACATTTCAAAGGTTGCAGTTTAAGCAAACTAGTATAGTTTGATATGTACGTCACTCAGCACGTGCATTATCCCTTAACAGTCTAACTTGGTAGCGGTAAAATATATCAATCTTTGTTTTCTTTGTTTTTTATTGGCTTGTCTTGACACTAACAGCCAATCCATATTCAGTCTCAGGTAGAGGGGCGGGGCTTATGCGGTCAGGTTCAGTGGATCGGAGGAAAGGAGAAGCGAATTATCGTTAAGTGATTAGGTTTTAGTGTAGAATAGCAATAATGTTCATGACTTAAGAGCTGACGACCAGTTAGCCTATGGGTTCGACTGGTGTGACATACAAGAGGTAAATATGAGTTGTTTGTGTATTGTTTGCTATACTGTGACTAAATGTTGTGGTGTGATGCTAATCGCGAGTAGCCGTTAGCATTAGCATACTACCCGTTAGCTTTGAGTTCATACTGTTAACCGTGCCTTTGAATCCACTTATTGAGACAAGTTGTTTCCAGATAATGGACTTCTTTTTAAGATGATTTATCTGATTCAGGAGACTGACAGTAGTGACTGTAAGAGAGGCTCGGGAAAGCGCCTTTGGACCACAAAGGAGAGAACGGATTCCCGCGTTGGCGCGTGCCGCTGTAGACCGTTGCTGCCGTTTCTTCTTCCGGACACTGCCTACCGCCCATTGCTCAGCTTCCCCTCCAAATGACGCTTGGGTTTGTGAGTAGTGTCTCCCTTGCACGTGCCTTTTTGTCTATCGATGGTTTGAACAAGTGAAGCGGCCATCAAAGTTTTAGGCCTTTTCGCTCTCACGCCACGACTCAGGCCTGGGTTTTGTTTGTCATGTGAGTGAGAGAGTGGGAGGGGGGCACATTATGTTGCTGTTCACGTGCACTACATGCCAAACTATGTTTTGTTAAATGCCTTTTAATGTTTTTTACTGTACACGAATGTTATGCCAAGAGCGCCATTATGTTTGAAACCACACCCAGGGCTCAGGCCATAGTACTACTACACCTAGCAGATTTACCTATTACCATGTAGCTACATGGGATGGGTGTTACACAATTATAACAAATCAAATGCAGACATGGTGTAAAGATAGGGCACTCCATAATATGGTTGCACATGAGATGTGCAACCATATTTACCGATTTGTTGTCTTCAAAAGTTTAAGACAACAAATCGACAAAAAAGGAGGAGACATTGGATCTTGAACCGTGTTTCAGCCACGCCACCAGAAGGGATCATATTACCAAAAAAATGAGTAAAGAGACCATGACAACAACATAAAGAGAGCGAGAAAGACATATAGCGCCACGAAAAGAGAAAGAAATTAAGTTAATTTAATTCTTTCCCCCCCATACAACTTCAGGGGGGTAATAGTAGTCTAAAGCCAAACAGTTACAGTTAAGGTAATCGGATTACTGACTACTGATTGCTTCTTTAAAAAGTAACTTAGTTTCTTTACAGATTACTTGATTTTAAAAGTAACTAAGTTAGATTACGCCTCAACATAAAAATGACAACTGGTTATGCCAACACTCACTATGGGAAAACACTGGCTTGATAGTGCTTTGTCGCCACCAGCACAGAGTGTACAACAAACCTTGATATTTCCATCTTTACCAGACATTTCCAACTCGAAAATGCGCATCTTTCTCCTGTTGTTTGTGTGGCTGCGGAAGGTCTATGTATATACACGTGAAGGGATTATCATGCTGAAAGCGTGACTTAAATGTCGCATCTACGTGGCTTCACTCAATATTAATTTGTACAGGAGAACTTTATTGGAGTAAATACAAAACACACATCAATACATAAAACTATACACAATTGACACTAATACACATTTCACACCCAATACTACTTGTTACAGCCTACATGCGCAAAGTCTGCAACTTCTGTCAGAGCAACAGATTTTGAGGTGCTTGCTAAAAAAAGATTCCAATGCCCGATTATAAGGGAAGGACTCAAGAGATGGTCCATTGATGGAGAGATATTATCACGGTTCGCGACATTAATCTCAGTGTGGAACTGCCGTGTGTGGAAACATTATTTTTTCAAATGTTTTTTTTTTTTTTTTTAATTGCACACATTGGGAGTCATTTCAGAGGGGGGCGCCCCCCTGTTATGAACGTAGGGGAAACACTGTATTTTCAGTAAAAAAAAATAAACTGGAAAGGTGAGGTAACAAGAACAATATTCTAGAGTTTAGATGTTATAATGAAATTAATTCCAAACAAGGTAAGATCCATTTGCCTTTGATGCTTCTTTATCATCAGACAGAACAAGTTCGTAAACCACTGTATCAGATGAACTGCAGCCCTCTAAGTGTGCACCACATCATCACCATCAGATGAGTAATCCAGACAGAGCTACCTCACTTTATCCATTTGTGTTTCAAGCACACCTGCTCGCACACACACGTCCGCACACACAGCCATGCTCAGTGTGCTGTGCATAGACTAGAGTGGAAGAAGCACCTGGTTGCCTGCGGTGGTTATCTTTCATTTCAGTCAGCAGCTTGCGTCGGCTGACAAGATGGCCGTCACTATCAAAACACCACTGGTGTTCCTGCTGCTGAAAGACTCTTTTGTTTTTACATTCTTGTGTTGTGTGAACACTGTTATGGTTTCCTCGGCTGATAATTACAGCAGCAACGTGGACATTTTTCTTTGCATTCTCACACAAAAGCCTGCCGGGCCTGTAAGCTGTGTCTGTGTGAGTGCACGTTTTTAGACTTTGACTGTAATAGTATCTGACACGGATACTTTAGTACCTTTCAAGCACAAAGAGGCTATAATCCGCCAAAGTGTTTGACTCAGCACGGGGAGAACAATCGTTTGGGCACAAATGGAAAGAAGAAGGTTTTTGTTTTCCCAGAGATAATTTGAAGCAGGTCAAAATTTGACCATAATATGACTGCCAGGTGAATCGAACGAGGCCCATGGCCCGGGGGGGCCCTCTTTGTTTTTCCAGCAGCGGTGGCTGGGGCCGTTTGATGGATCCTAATTAAACACATATTTATTGTTCTAGGTTCAGCTGGAGTGTGACGGCTATGATGATGCCACAATTAGAACCATTAACAGGGTGGTTGTGCTGGCCTCCCTGGAAAGTTTTTTTTGTAAATGAGGAGTTTATTTCTCCCTGCCTCTCTGATCCTGCTTTCAAAGCACAAGTGCCCGGCGAGCATCTGAAGAAAGCAGCTCATGCTTGGACGAAAAAGGATGATGGAGACTTGATATGTCAGTTGTCGTGAATGCCCTATGCAGAAACAATCCTATTAGGCGATGAAATGAAAGTGCCACGTTATGTGAGACAGACCACAGGGTGAGGAAACTGCTCTTTGAGATGTCTCACCAAGACCCAGTGACTGACAACAATGTTATCGGCACTAATGTCTTCAGGGCAAAATGTGAGCAGTCACGGGAAGCATACACAAGACTGTCAGAGCCAGAAGAGAACTTATAGCTTGTTTAGGGCTCAGCAGAGTGTTGTGACCGTAGAGGCCTGTGTAGCAGCTGATAGGTTTGAGTGTGTCTAACCCTGTGATCTGTGTGCTAACATTGGCCTACTGGGGTAAGATCAGTTCCTCAGCTCTCTGCCTTTGTCCCCTGTGAAGGGAGGCTTACCCAAGGACCCCCTGTTTACTCTGGCCCGCACAATGGCGATGTCTAAACTCCCTTTGTGGGGTGGATTTAGGCTAGATTTACTTCAATTTGATCTGGGAGGGCCCCTTTTCATCAATCTGGAGGTCTAATGCCCTTAACTGGCTTAACCTGGCTCCCCCTGTGAGCCCAGGACCCTCATACCCACAATCTCTTGCCTCTTTGCCACTGCTAGTGATCCCCGGCTCTTCGCCTCATCCTCAAGTCCCCTGAGAATCCTCAGCATCCCTGGGTTGGGGACACCTGGAACTCATGTTTAACATGTCATGAGCATGCCATACCTCAGCATAAAAAATCAGCGAGGCACCCATTCTGGGCGTGAACAATGCATGCTCCTTAGAAATCATGGACTTTCTGAGAAGGAACAGGTAGATTGTTTGAACTTGTCCTTTTAGCACTTGTTTGAACTATAGAACTGCCAGAATGCAGCCTCATAAGAAAGATGCTCTTTTCTCTGTTATTCTTGAAATTATTTAGAGTTTAATATCCACTGTGATGGCTTTTGCTCATGAATAGAGATGAGTTGCCGGTATGTTCTTTTTACCCCAGGACTCAGACATCTGAGGGGAGAGTGCTCCCTCTCTCTAAAAGCGGACACTATACTCTTTCAGAAAACACGATTTCAAGACAGTTAGAAAGTGATAAAAGTGTTTATTTTAGTATGCCTTTTACCACAACTGTCAAGTATCATCATGCACTCTGTAAGGTGCTGAAAATCATTTCTTGATTTTTCCACACTAGATATACTTTTCTTCACGACCATATGATTTAAGTTTGCTGTTTTTCGGATACGTGGTCCTTTTAGAACATGGAGAACTTCCTGCTGGCTTTAAACTGGCCATCCTACCAGATATGCCGCTAGTCTGAGGTCCTCATAATTTGACACAGCCAGGGGTAAGCTAACCACAAAATGGTCTCCCGTTGTTGCCATGTGCAATTTAAAACCTACCTTCCCAAATTTTGTATTCATGAGACGAAAAAATATTCTTTTCAAAAAGTTGTTTTGAATTGCAAATTTTCCCAAATCAGCACCTAGCAGAACACATTGGAGGAAAGTAAATGCAGGGACAGTATGGCGCTTATCCCCACCCCTGTAAGCTTCCCCACACTGACACGCTGGCTGCCAGACTGTACTCTGACATGTGTGCCCAAATTGTCATGGCATAATTATGTAACCTAGACCATCCAGATTATTTAAATGCCTCCTAAAAGTGTCATCTCCAGTGCCCGTGAGGCTCTTGAGACCTGTCACCTACTGAATCCGGAATGGTTACATTTTGAGGATGGGTCTTTCTTTCTCTCCTCTCTCTCTCCCTCCCTCTCCCCCTCCCCCTCGCGCTTGGCCTAATCCAGAGGCACAGCGTCACAGCAGCATCAGTGTTACCTTTGATGGGCCCGGATTAAAGTGAATCTACATTCCTTTGGTGGATTTCAAACGCTGCCTGAACAATGATGCCAGCCAGAGGCGAGTTAATGAGGTCTGCAGTGGACTGGCAACGAGTGACTTTAAAATCAACCTGATTAGGTGCACAGATATTATCTCTGCACCTCCCTCCTCCTTTGGCTCTTTGGCTCTCACTGTGTCTGTGTCTCTCTCCTCTATCCCGCAACTTCACCTCAGCCACTTTCCTCCTTTCAATTTTCTCTCATTTGTCTCCTCATTTTTGCTCTGTTTCCCCAGCCTACTCCTCTTCTTCTCCATCTCTCCCCTTTTCTCCTGCTCCCTGGTGAGTGAGGCCTAACTTAATTAGTGGGCTGGAGTGTGAATGTGCCTTTCACAGGGTGTTAATGAAAAGCTTTGCGCGCTTTCCCTTTCAGTGTGTTAGTGACTGACTGCACCCCTCCTCCCCCCCCACACACACCTCCCACCCTTTTTGCCTGATTTCTCTTCTCTCCTCCCTCTTCTCCTCCCTCCACTTCTCCTGAGCTCTTCTGACCGGTGGGAGGTGTTATTACAGGGGCTGTTGACTCTCCGGCTTTAGGTTTTGGGTCTCAGTTGTACTGAGCTGATAGCTTAATTAAACATGCAAATCGGATCTATCGAACACGTCTTAACAACCACTCTCGGTGTAGCTGTTATGTCGTGTCACATGGTCTTTCTTTCCGTTTGAGAGCCTCTTTTTTGTAATCTAATTATACAATACCCAATGATGTGAACATGGTCGAGGTGAATTCAATTTAACATATGACTGATTAGTTTTGGTGAAACACTGTTTGTGCAGTAGTGCTGGTCACACATCAAAATCAATCATTGCTCATTTATACTATGAATATTGCTCAAAATTCAGCTGTTGCTTTCAAATCTACTGTCAACAGAGGTGTGCTTGCGTAGTCAATGGTATTATTCATCAAAATCTGTATGTCGTATATGACAGATATTTTAATTTGGATGGAGGTCCATTGAGCAGTGTATTTTGACTGCTGAAAAAGTAATGGCGTACATATCTATTCCTAGTTTATGTCACCGACATTACCACACACTGCCACTATAGTAAAATGAGTTAACATATTCATCTGTGACCAGTAATATTTATATATAAGCACGTTGTTTTACTACAAGCTTAGGTAATGGCTGAAATGCAAAGTAAAGATGAATTAGAGACAACTTCCACCTCTTCTTGTCTGCTCACCAGGGCAAACTGTGCTAAGCTGTATTTGCACTCAGCAGTTAATGATGGCTCACGTAAACACACTACAGAGAGTCTACAGAGAGAACCTGTGTCTGTTTAAAAGATATTCCTTTATTAGTGCCACAATGGGGAAATTTACAAAAAAACAATGTTGTCTTACACTTGTGTGGTGCTGCATCTCATATTGCACTACTAATGATTTCAATTATCAACATGTGTTGGGGGGAATTTTATGAAAGCGAATGTGCTCCTGTGGCTCACCATATAAACTACTAAAAAACATATAACTTACTGTACACATTATCTGTGTACAGCATGGTTTATGAACGAAATGCATGCATAGAATCCATTCCAAATATCCCATATTTAAATAATTAATCTATTTTTGTAATTTCATATAAGTGTACAAACAAATTAAAATCTCTGTCCCTGGTGGTCCCAAACCATAATTTACTCACTGTTACGTGTATCATTGTGTTGGATTTGGGCACATCTGAAGTTTTACATTTAGCTGTTTCTACTGTCATGTACCAGTCAGTCATTGGGGTTTGATGAAGCTGTCTCTCTCATAGACAGACTTATGGCAGCTCCCAGCCAGGGAGAAAGCTAATCCTGTGTTTCAGGGATGTATAATGATATCCCTGGGCGCTATAGGATGTTTCCCTCGGTATGGTGCCAGCTTCCTGGCCCTCTGGCACAACTCTTTATGGACCCTGGCTTAGCCCCAGCACCCCGATGCCATCCGTAGCTTTGAGTGGAAGGACAGGTTTTGTAAGGCCTTGCCTTGTCACTTCCAACCAAGGGAAATACAAAGCAATGACAAAAAGAGCAATTTCTTGGCCATTGCTTGTCATCAAGCTAATTGAGAAAGGAGGGCATGTTTGGAGTCTGGGGACCGCAGACAAGTACATGTGGTGGCAGGGCGGGGGGGCGTTCTTGATTGGCAGTGGCCATGTGGGAGAGTACTTTTGTGTGTTTGTGTGTGCGTGCAATAGTGCACGTCTCGCATTTGTGTATGCGTCTGGGTCTGTGTTGCGGGATAATCCTGGAGAATCTCTCTCTTTGAAGGGGAACAGATGTAGATTTACATATGTGGAGGGTCCCCAGCCTGTGATGAGATTAGCTGGTTGGGATCTTTCTTCACAGCAACTGGAAGGTGCATATTTAATAAATGCCTGGAGCTAGGCTGGGGCGTGTGGGGCTTGGCCCTCAGAGAGCCACAGGACAAAGGCAAGCGAGGCCCATGGCAGGCTGGCCCATATGGGAACAGGGTTGCTTACAGATTGCACTGGCCTTTCATTGGTTGGACTGGGCTTTAAGGGTTTATATACAGAAAGAGGGGTGCACTTGGTGGGCCACTTCTGCGTCCTCTCCACAACGAGAGGTAATAAAGGGATTTTGAGCATGTTGTGACTCATCTGTGCGATTGTTTGCTTGCTAGGGTGCTTATGTGTGCGTGTGAGAAAGAGACTGAGCATTTGCGCCTGACAGAAGGTAAATTTGTGAAAGTCTTTGTGTAATGCGACTAACTGTGTTTAAACTGTACAATATACTGAAGCAAAAACATAAATAACCACATTAAGATCCTAATTTAAAAAATGTACTGATGCCCTGATGACATAACAGTATGAGGAGTTTGTCAAACAGGATTTGTGTGCTCATAACTATTTCAGACAATAAAGCATCTCAGTTGTTGGTTTTCTACTGTGCAGTTTCCCTCTCTTGCGTCAGGTCCGTTTGTCGAGCCTTGTTTGCACAACAAACAAGTGTCCCTGTATTTTCCCAACTTCCCACTGGACTACCAAGAGCCATTTGAACAAGAAAAGAGCTGCCTTCTAACAAACCACAATAGATGGTTATAAACCACGACAGACACCGCAGCTCATGTTTATCTCTTATGAATCCTGACCTGTTAACGGAGAACTCGTTGTGCACTGATTTTGGTGTAATGTTTTGCCAAGTTACTGCTGTTCAATAGTTTTGCTACACAGGAAGACAAGTTAATAAGTTTTAATACTGAAACAAAGTCACAAGTGGAGTACTTCTCGTAGCAAGACATCTGTGAAAACTCTACTATGGCCTCATTGTTATCTCTCATCTTTTTTTTCCTCTGTTGCTGTATTGATTTTTTTTCTTTCAATCAGAGCATACAAAGATAAAAAACATCCCAGAAATCCTCAATCTTGTTCTAAGGCGATCCCGATGAGCTATTTCCTATTCATTGGGGAAGCAGCTCATCTTTTTTAAGGTATTTTGAAAAAAAAAAGAAATTTGCAGTAGTCTGTAATTTCCATCTCTTTCTGTTACTCTCTCTAGGTTCTCTCTCCCCAGTTTGTGGAGGGACTGTGTCCACTCACTATGGTTTGATCATCTTTGTCTCAAAGGAAAAAGGGGAAAGTGAGGTAGAGTAAAAGATGAGACAAAAAGAGATGTTGGAAGAAGCTGGACGCTCCCTGTGGTGCTCTCTTTGCCGGCGCAGCTCGGCATAATTCAAACATGTGTGTGAATACATGGCGCTTTAACTCTCAAAGGCAGTCACTGAGGGTAAAGTGTAGCGCCAGATCCCAGCTCTTAGGTCTCAGGCTTGTTCATCCCAAGTTCTAGTGTCGAGTGGAGCTGGGAGACGTGAGCTTCTTTCACTTGCACTTCTGGAGATGCATTAGAAAGAACAAACAACAGGCATCCAAGGGGGCTGGGTCGGGGGAGGCAAATGGAACCACATCACTATAGAGGAGGAGGAGGAGGACAGGATAATATGAGAAGAATTCATAAGACAGTAAGGCGAGGTTATGAGAATTTGAGGTTAAAGAATTGTAGAGAGAATGTGGAGGTGGGGGGTAATGATTGAGAGAATGAAGGGGAAGGAGGAGAGAAACAGAGGGAGTGTATGGGAGGGCTTGATTGGAACCGGTTAGGGTGGTGTGTGTGTGTGTGTAGGTGGGGGGGCAGGGGGGGGGGGGGGGCATTCTTGGTGGATGTGGCAGCCCTCTGTGGACCACCTCACACAGACACTGCGGCTAATGAATCAGACCTGGTTTCTACCAGTCTGAAGATCTACGTCTCTGTGCTCGCAGAACAAAGCACATCTCCATTAATATTTTAACGTTCTTTTTTATCTCCATGCTAACACCGCTCAACATGATGTTTGGGTTGAGACACTGTGAAAAAGAAATATTGGGAGACATATAGAGAGGGAAAGTAAAAGATGGGGAAACAGAAGAAAAGGCCGTCTGAAAGACCTTATATTCTAATGATTTCAACTTGTCTGGTGTAGTGCTGCCATTGCTGTCTCTGTGCATGGCATAAAGAAAGAACAAACTACTGTACAAACAGTATGAACATAGAGACGAGACCAATACAGGCAATCCTGTCAGTGTAATTGCATTCACGATACAGTACTTGGTCTGATACTCAAACTACAAAGCTTGTCAGTGCTGATCTTTACATGTTTTTGTACACTACACAGCTTCCGTTTTTGAAATTGTTATTCTCAGCATTGCTCATGGCAGAGATTTCAAATGTCCAAAGTTTTCCACAAATCTAGCCTTAACAAAGGATACTGTTGTATATTATTGAGGATGCTGATGGTAGATTTCCTGTCACTTTTGCAATCCTTCATCTTACGCTTGTCTCCTCTCTTTTCCCAGTGTACACCTTACTCCTACTTTGTCTCTTTTCACTCTTCCTCCATCTCTTTGCTCAAAGTCAAGGTGCACCATTCCCATCGAGCGTCTCTGAGATTGTAACCACAGGAAAATCTAATAATTTTCCCTCAATTAAATTATCACACTGTTCTCCTTTGGAGTGGCACTGTGCCCTAATAAAGTGGGGGGGGAGGTAATCCACAAGAAACTATTGGGAAGTGCAGAGCAGCTGCTTAACCATGCCTATTACAGCGACAGGCAATTGAAGCACTTAATGTACTATTAAATTAAATCTACTACTGTTGAACAGATCCCACGAGAACCTTCCACCCAACTCGTTTGTGATCGCCTCCTGGGTAACATTGGCCCGAAGAGAAAAAAAACAACGTCGACGATGTACAAAGTCATTACAATTCAACATGTATTCTAAACATTGCAGTAATAATGGACAACAATGGTTCCTCGCTCCCTGAGTTTGCTCGACAGAGATATCCGCAAACACAAAAGGAAGTCCTTCCAGACACCCTGTCTCAGAGACGTCGATTAATTGCTTCTTTGTACCCAGAAACGGAGGAGCAGCGCCCGACCCGCGCGCCGCTGCTAGCGGCGGTCGGCTCCGGGGAAATGCGCATGGAGAGACAAGGGCCGAGGTTGTGCGGGGGGTGGGGGGGGCGGCCGGTTTTTTCCGTGTGTCGCACAGAGCCTGAGGTGGAAAGGTGGTGGGGTGATGGTGAGGTAAGGGTGAAGGGTGCCGTCAGGAGATCCCAGGGCAAGCGGCCGTGGGCATTCGACTGTGAAAAGTCATTCAGAGGGAAAACGCCGAGCATCCTTTATTTATTTGTGTCTGAAATATTTATCCGTCACGCGGGCCGTTTTATAATGGGGCTGTCAGTCTCCTCTGCCCACTCAAGGGTGCGGACATGTTGCCCCGAGCACCCGCAGTGGATCTCCCGTGAATAATTGCTGGAATTTCACTTTTGGGAATGTTGCACTCTGACCCCGGAGCTTGTTGTTTTTTTGCATCAAGAGAAAGGTAGAATGTTTCAAAGTATTTACCGTAAGCTTGCACACATTTCCGTATTCTCTCTCTCTCTCTCACACACACACTCACACACACAAGTTGGCCAATAAATAATTCATCCCTTTACTCCAATATGAAAACCCAATCAAGCTGAAAATCCCTGTCTTGCTGCACCTCTTGAGCTGCCAGGGCTGCTGGTTAATGTGATGCTCAGTGTTCTAATGCGTCGTTGTGTCGGCCCCCTCTAAAGGAACGTTCACTCCCTAACATCAGTGGAAAGTTTAATCTGGTGTAATCGCCTAAATGAAAGCCTACTTGTGTATTTCACAGAGAGCTGTAATGCCGAGTGAACGACAAGAGCTGCCATTTTTTGAATTGTTTCATTACCGCTGTCTTCAGGGAGAGACGTGCAAATGTGAAACCCTGTCAGGCGGATAAAGAGACTAAGCACACAACAACAATACAAATATGTTTTGTTGAGGGTGGAAGATGGCTCTGATGAGGGGCGGGTCAGGTGGGAGCGCTATATGACACACTGCATCTCATCTGTTCACACTGAATCAGCTTAGATTACACAGGCTGGCTTTCTCTTTCACCCGACATACTGTTCCGCTATTGAATAAACTGCTTGGTTATCGTGGTTTGCTCAATGATAGTATTTGTGTCGTAACAAAGGTTCTTTCAAAGATATATGTCTGCCAGATAGATGAAGATATTGGATTCACTGCAGTGTGTACACAGATATGTGCTAAATATACATTCAGACACACACCGAGGCATACTGAAGATACTTCCATACAGGAAACATTGCATGTGTCCCACGCATAAACACTTGCAATTAAGCAAGTGAGCACTAAACAGAAGTCCGGACACACGCATGCACACCAAAATACAATGCCAGGAGTCTAAGCATGCATAATTAAGATGTACCTTGTTTGGAGAGAGTGCATGTCGCCTCCCGATGTGCACACCCCGTCCCCAGAAAGAAGCTTTGAATAATGAAAAGTGCCACCTATGCAAAATGCAGGAGATGAGTATGTCTGCCTGTGAATGTGCTTTGTAGATGTTTTTTGTGTGCATTCTTGTGTCTATATATGATTGTGTGGTAGAGTTGTGCATATGTTAAAATGTGCACGCTGGGTGTGCACATGTCCAGACAGACAGACAGACGGAGGTGTGTGTAAAGGTGTGTCTACCTACGATGATGGGGAGGGAGGGCTCTTTGTCATTTAACATAGTGCTACTAGGACACTGAACCATATGTGAGTGCATGGAGCTGACAGCTGAGGCCCAGTCCCCCGCCCATGTCCTCAACCCCAACCCCCCCCTCTCCCTGCCTATCTTCCGCTTCCATGACTGACGGCTCTTGTTGTCCCATGCAGCAGAGGCACAAACACAGACACGGTCCGTGACATCTGTCGGGAGCCATGTCTTCATCACAGTCTTTGTGCTGATGATGAGCCCTGAGCGGGATAGGGTGCAGGGCACTGACAGCCTTATCGCGTCAGTCAACACTACTGAATGGGTTACGTCTTGAAATTATTGCCCTTTTATGATCTGCTCTTAAATTGAAGTTCAACTCTTTTTCATGAAATTTATATTGCCCTGATGATTCCAAAAAAACTGCTGCATATACCATTAAGAAAGAGACAATGAGCGGGATTCAAGAGCGATGTCTTGTTAATTGTGTCAGAAAACGTTGAATACATTTCCCATAAAATATAAGAGATGCTGCCAACATGAATTCTGCTCCTAAGTCATTCAGTTAGGAACTGTCATCAGTTTGTCCAATCCTTACAATGAGTGCATTTGGAAGTCAGTAACAGCCTGGTTATCATCATTTGAGGATTAATGAACATAAAACCACTGCCTAATTTCTTGTTGACATGACACGTTAATTTTTGAAATTGAAATTTTTATGAGGAACGGTGGGCATTGAGAAAGGATGCACGTTTTATTATATTCTTTACAAGTCATCCCCATTTCATATATTGATGTTTAACCAGGAACATCAGTCATTCTCTTGTTAAACACTGTAAGCTACGTTTGTATCAATAAATACATCCAAATACTTAATTAAATGGTAGTTAACTTGAAGGGCTGAGAACACAGTCATATGTAGTTACAATTATATCTCATCCTTGGTCCCAGTGGTCTACAGAATAGAGAAACCTCACTATGACTCGGTGGTGCTGTAATTGGCCATAGACACACAGGAGTATATAAAATACAACGTTAAATGATTCTAATGGAAGGACATGTGCCAGAAGCTAAAGGACAGGGTTGACACTGTAGAACAATCGCATGAATGATGTTCTTTCTCAAGTCACTTTGGCTGTGGCAGCGTGATGAGTCAAACAACTTAATCGTTTGGAAAAAAGTCTTTGTTCTCCATGGAAAGAAACATGACATTTATTTTCAATATAAGCTACACAATGTCAAGTTCCTAGATGGTCTCCAGGTACAGCAATGCAGTGGGATCCATTATTATGGGTGGGAAAGTGAACCCCACGGTGGTGGGTTACTAAGTGTGCTGGAGCAGAAGCAGGACAAGGACAGGGGACAATCGGATGGACTGTACTTTACGGGGTCAATAGCAGTCCAGGTGGATGAGAGAATGATAAAGGAAGATAAGGGCATGGATTGTGTTCAGAGGCTTCACTTGGTCCATGAATTAGTAAAGTGGAAAAGTAGCTAATCGTGTTCAGGAGCTGGTTCCAACATGGGGGTAAGATGAGTGGTGAGCAAAGAATCAGGTAGTGGCCAGTGAGAAGTCCTCTTGGGTCATGCTGTAGGGAACATCCTATTTATCTGCTGCCTTCACAGTCTTTTATCCTTATTATCAGAAGGGTTAGGGACAATGGAGGCTCTCCTAAAATGTTATTTTGCTTTTGAGCAGGACCATGTTTTCTTGGAGGGCATCAGGAGGACACTGTGTTGTTTGCATAATAAGATTTTTAGAGGGCTAATATTTTTCGACTTCAACATTCCTGTTTTTATTTCTAGCTTTGAAGATACAAAAAGCAATATTGAACATGTATTTCATAATAATGTATTGCCATGTTAGTTACCACGTCACAATTTGATATGTGTGGATCCATTCTATATGTAATAAAACCAACCAATTTGAAATAAATACACTTGGAAAGCAGTAATAATGCTGTGTATAGTTCATTAGAGGAGGACAATGTAGAGAGATTCAACATATCAGCAGCAAAGCCTCCATTTTTCTATTCAAATGAGTCCTAAAGATAGTAATTTAATTAGTTTACCTACAAGTGAACCACATATCACCACTTGAGCTATGGAGTTTCAACATCGGGACTGAAATAAGTTTATTTTTACATCTTATATCTAATTGCAATAGATATTGAGGAATTTTTTGAAGCAATAACATTCCTGAAATCTAAGGGTTTCGTCTTTGAAATAAATGATCTGCTCAGAGACGTCCATGCGTAAGGTTTAAAATGAGTTATTTCCACTGCATTAATGTTTCCTGTTTTAACTAACTAACATCCATCCCCCGCACTCACCCACTGAAAACAGCTACCAAAAAAACCCACCCCGCAGCCATGGACGAGACATAATATCTAATTAAGTTTCAGAGATGCATTTTCATTTGTTAATCACTTAAGTGCCTCGAGGATAACCTGATATCCAAAGGTCTGGTCCCTGTAGCCCAAAATGTCAAAATGCAATTATATGCATGATTAGCCTGACCTGCTTCTATAGCACCCTCCCTCCCTGCCTCTCGCTGCTGGAGAAGCTGACAACTGCTGGCATGTTTATTTTGATGAGATTAGGTGAGGAGGAAGCCCCCACTGTGTGCAGCAGTCGTGGCACCCCCATCTGGTCACCGGCGGAACTAAGACAAACTGAGATAGTGTGTGAGTGTGTGAGTGTGTGTCTGTGTATGCGGAGGGTCGGAGGGGTTGGAGGGGGAGAGAGCACTTGCTCAGGTGGGGAAGGTAATCTTTCAATCTCCCTTTAGCCTTAGGAACTGTGGAGAAAAATAGAAACAAGTGGAAAATAAATAAATCAAAATAAAACAATTTATGCTTCTTAAAGGATAATGTGATCACAAGTTATTAATCAAATCATCTTGATCCGGGAGGGGTGAGTGTGTGTGTGTGTGTGTGTGGGTGGGTGGGAGGGGGGAGGGGGAGGGGGGGGGTACTTTGTGGTGCTTAGCAGAGCTCCAATCCTCTCTAATCTGATTGTGTAAAGATAAGGCGGCTTTAGCCTCACCATTGTGCGACTCTGATTAAAGGGGGCAGGAGGCACAAGGCTTTCCATGGT
This sequence comes from Pungitius pungitius, assembly GCF_949316345.1. Classification (NCBI taxonomy): domain Eukaryota; kingdom Metazoa; phylum Chordata; class Actinopteri; order Perciformes; family Gasterosteidae; genus Pungitius; species Pungitius pungitius. The sequence continues at coordinate 19,332,516 of NC_084903.1, forward strand.
GGTCATGGAGACAGGTGAATCTCACACACAGACTCACACGCAAATTCTGGTACGGATAGAAGTGTGGTTTTGAGTACACTCACAGACGTGCGCACACAGAGGAGGCCAGGGTTCTTAAAACACGTCACAGCATGGATCTCATTCATATCATTGTCACAGTCTCACCATCGAGACATCTACCGGCACATCCCCACTCTTAAAATGTGTAGTAGTAATCCAACATTATCTTGAGGTTTACAGATCAAAGTTAATTTAAAACAATATCAACATGTATTTCTTAATTTGCTAATTATTGTTTTTGTAAAACCGATATAATCCAGATAGCTTGTGTGAGGGACCAACTCTAATTTTGTTACAATGTCACTCACACTCTCATTTCCCTCATACACTTGCCCACTCCACATCACAACTTTCTTTTTCCGCGAGTCTTACAGTCATACAGTTCTTATGAAGTTGGCCTGCTTAGCCTAATTGGGTGTAGATTTGAGTTTGGAGTTAATAGATTTGAAAAGGAATATCTGAGGAAGTGCGCATTTTGACAAAGGCTACAGACCGGGGATGCATTGAGCACATGTGTCTCTGGAGATTGGCGTCTGGTCCCTTGGTAGCCCATTAGAGAGTGTGCCCCTGCCCGACTAACACCCCCACCTCTAGCTACACGGCGAGGGAGACCACAGCAGCCAGACGCAAAGTAGAATATTCATGTTACACTACCGTGTGCGTGTGATCCTTCAGTCGGCCTAAGCACACACCCACATGCACACAAGCATGTACGCACAGACAAACACAACACTCACCCAGCCACTGGTACGTTTGCGCACGCACAAACATGAAAAGGCCCGGGCACCCCCGTTGGATGTTTGAAATCAGGAAAAAAAAGAAAACGGGCATAGTCATTTTTAACTTCTAAAATGACTACATCAAGTGAACTTTTGAATCACATTGCACCATCTATTTGAAATAGTAAACAGCATGTTGAAACACAGAGGAAATAACCAGTTGGTTTTAATGTGGTTTTCTCTGCAGGATACTTTGTGCAGTCAGGGCTGGGTGTGTGAGCGCCGGAGCCAGCACGGAAAGAGACTTTGACACACCAATGCAAGGGGTCTCTCCAACAGGAAAAGCCTTGCGAGGTGTCAGAACGCCAAAAGGCCCTTTTCAGTGCCACATAAGAGAGACAAAATAAAGAGTAGATTGACCCATGACCGGAGCCATTTTCACCTCGGCACGGACCACCTGGAAAAGCAATGAGTTAATGTTGACTACCATTTATGCAACTTCCCACCCCCCCGCCCCTTAGCTGAGGAGCAATTCTGCTGCCACTCAACTCTCAAACGAACCTCAGTGTTTGGAGAGATTTACAGGGGACATGCAAGAATGTAAGTCAGTACATTTGCTATGTAGAAAAGTAGCTCTCGTATAACTTCAGTGCAATGCTTCACCTACAATACATTGATGGCCAGGATTTTTCAAAACGCTGTGAATTAAAATGTTATTTTGTTTAATAAGCTTAACATTATACTGCTAAACAGAACTACTAGCATATCTGTCTTTAGTTGTTTTATTCAGATTAAAAAATACAGCAATAAGCATGTGTTGTATGATACGGCTGGAAAGAGATCATTTGTTTCTCATAATTGTATCAGTCTATGAACCATAGTCCATTCAACAGTTTTTTCCATAATGGCATATAGATGAAAAAAAGGTTTCTACATTCCAACACTCTTATTATCTTTCCCCACGTCGGTACTGAGCGTTGCCCGGGAGGACTGTGTCAAGGCAAAACCAGGCCAGCGCTGGGAGATGATGAAATTCGTCCCCCATCCTTCCTCGTGTTGACTTGAAGTTTCACAGGCTGTTGGCAGGGCCGGCGCTTTGAGGCGCCCTGGACTGCGAAGGCTTTGAGTGTGACCTCATGTTCCATTCTGTTTCTATGCCGCTGTCCTCCCGGGCCGATACTTCACTGCAGCTCCAACAACTGCGGTGGGACACTGAACATCTGTGAGCCACCGCTCCTACGCGGCCGCCTCTGCTTTCTGTGCAGCGAGTGTGACTTTCCAGCGCAGCCTGTGAGGCAGCGTGCGGCGCGCTTTGATGCCGCGGCCTTAGCCGGTACGAGTGGCGTCCGTGTTTGCACAGCTTGCCTTTGCGCCGGGGACTTTTTATGTGCCGCGCGTCTGTGAGAGCCAATGAATTAGCAAACTGGTGCGTTAACTATACAAGAGAGAGAGAGAGTGTTGATAGGCTACAAACAAAACTCCTCCATTTCCACCGCGGTGTTTGCTTCGGGTTGCCGTCACGTTTTCACTCTCCAAGCAGTGCGGGCCCATCCAGACAGAACATGACTGGATTGTTGCCGATCAATCACGTGACTCAACAGATCTCTGTTCTTCTATTTGTTGTGTCGCGTCAGAGAAATACCGTAAAAACCTTTTGTAGTGAATTCCGCGGAAGAAAATGTTTTATTAAGCGCCTTATGTTTATCGACTTCCCTTTCATGTTGGTTCTTTTGTTCTGCCTTTGTAGTGGCAAAAGATCTCTGCGCATCATCATTTGTGAGCAATCGGAGATGTCAGAGGTGTCCTTTTGATGTAGTGTGTGTAGACCTCATACGAGGCACCACCTGTGCAGCCCCCGCACGGCGCCCCGCGGATGTTTGAACGCGCTCGCATGTGTGCCAGGCTGCGAGTGGGTGGAGATTTCTGTGTGCGTTTGCGTGGGAGCCTGCGTGGACGTGTAATTACAAGTTTCTGCGTTCAATCAGCCACCTACAAGCTGCTGTTCCGCGGGGAGCAGACTGGGCGTCGAAACATCCCCGCTCTTCTTCTCTTGCCGTACCTAATGACTGCAGAGAAGTGCGACAGTCGGGTGCCGATTGGTCGTGCTTGTCGCTGCCTTTGATCCTGCTAATACTGAGGCACAGGTTCAACAAGCGCACAGTTTGAGGCGCGTCACACTTTTTCCGGAGTCCCTGCAACTCGGTGCATCATCATGCAGCAAGCAGATGACCTCAGAGGTGGTCGATGGAGACAGAGAGAGAAAAAAAGGCAATCTCTCTGATGTCTCAAGTGTCAGTCTTCCAAAAACAAATTTAATTCAATTATGTCTGTGTTTTCTGCTTGTGGAAATTGTCCATGTATTTGGGAAGCTCATTTAAGAGACATAACATGTACACAATTGTATGATGAATTAAACTTAAAAACATATATGACCCTTGATAAATTTTAAGGCCTCGAAACATCAACATAATGCATTTGTAGGATCAGAAGAAGAAAAGTTTTTAATAGACTCAGACGTAGAATACACAACTACCGTCTTCAATTAATGTAAGCTGCCATTTTTTTGACTGCAGGAGTAAACTGGAACTGAAATGCCCCAATGTGTTTGTCACTAAGCTAGATAAAAATAATAGTACAAATCTTAAGATGGATCACTATTTACCCTAAAAGAGAATTAAATTGAATAATATTTTACATTATGACTATTTCAAACGCAAGATAGATGCTGTCCATCATTTGACATACAGGATATACAGTATATATCTATATATAAATATATATTTAATGTCATGCTTCGATGTCATCTGAAGATTCGAGGCGACAGTTTTTTCTTGACTTATTAATGCTTGTTCACTAATTAGTTTTAATTATCTTCGAAAATCACAGATTAATGAGAATACTGATATATTTATAACATGTTTACGCCACCATGTTTACTCAAATGCAAACAAGCCATGAAAATGATCTATGCCTTAACATTTTAAATGAGGCTGGTTTGTTTGTGTTGAATATCTACAAATGATCTTTTAAACATGTCATTGGTAGAACTTCTCTAAAGTCACTCCAGAACACAAGCAGAAAGAGGCTACCTGGGGACGATTCCTCGAATGCTGCTAATGAACAGAGGAAGGGAGACAACAAACATGTTTTCTTTCCTTAAATCTCCTGGCCTTGGTTGTTTGATATCAGATGTGTGCCAAGACCTCTTGTGGTTTGGCGCAGTGCAGAGGGGAGACTATAAAAAGAGCAGCTATTAGACATGGCTTGTCTTTAGTCTGCATGCTAAAGTAACAATAACTCATTCTTAGAATGAGTATATAAATAGCCGTACCTCCATTTCTGTTTTGCATTTAACAAAAAGCCAAAAAAATCCATCATTCAATAGAGCGTGACAAAAAAAATACAATCAATGTGTACATTTTTCCTTGTATCCATGTAAAAATAAGTTTTTTGGGGAACAGTCTACATGTGCACTCTGTAACGTGAAACATAAAAACAACTTACTAAATCAACCACTGTCAAATCTCTACACGGAAACAGATAATTAAAACTAATGGTGTATATGAGAATCTATGTAGTATTAAAAAATACAATATTGTGGTACTCAAGCATGGATCTTTTTTCACACCCTTATTTCTGTAAGAGACATGCTCTATAGACTTGTGAATGCAAGGTAGCTACGTACACACACACACACACACACTCCTGCACGTCTCTCCTCCGTCGTCAATCAGCCTTCTCCACACGCTCGACTGCCACCTCTTCCACCACGGGGAAAAGGTCCTGCTGATTAGAACAGGCCTCTCACTGAGTGCCATCCATCATCATCCAACCTACCGGTCCTCCCTCCTGATCACTCCGACTTTGGCACACACACTCACAGATGCGCGCACAAACAAGTAGCATAAACGCACACGCAGAGACACACACACGCTATCTGAATAGTTCACATTGATTGAATCAGGATTAATTAGCTATGAGGTAATCATTGGCTGCAAACAAGGCTGTATGTCAAGAGAGCTGACATTTAGTCGACACGAGAGGGGAAGGGGGGAGGATGTGTGTGTGTGTGTGTGTGTGTTGGGACCTGGGGGCAGTGTTGCTGCTGTTTGAAACATTACGGGGTCTGCTCCTTCTCCACTGTCGGAGAGAGGGCCTGACTGAGGCCTGTTTGGTTGTAGAAGCAAGCTGACAGCTTTGTTAACAAGTCCGAGCAGATGAGAGGGATTATTTTATTTGGTGGCATGGAGATGGTATTGAGCAGACAGCACTCGGCTCGCTCTGGAGTTTGTCGGCTTCCAGTTCGCTTGCAATTTTTTCCATAAACGTCCCTGGTACACAGTAGTAGGCAGTCGTAGCCGTCATTGCTTTAATATCCGTGGTTTCTTTCAGGTGACGCTGCGTCAGGGAGGCTTCCAGTCAAGGTTGCATCGTGAAACATTAAACCAACATAGTGAAATTAGATGTGGTTTTGTAAAAGTATTAAAACCTTTGCCAAGGGAGGTCTTTATGAGTAACGTCCTCCCCCGTCCTCCATGAGCAACAAGCAAGTAACCAATCTGCTTAACAACCAAGAACTGACCTTTTGATCAGCTTTCTTTTTGAATACGTGTGTTTGAGTGCCAGTGGGGCATTTTTCACTCAGAGCAAATTCTGCAAAAGAAATAGGCTATGCTTTTAAATCGGGTGTGTGCTGATCTGGGACTGGGGAAGGTATGTGTTTGGGTTGTAACCGTAACAATAATCATTACCTGGCTCTGCAAATGTGTACCTTACCGTACTGTACAGCATATCTATGCAATTGTTTTCCCGGTTCTGTTCCATGGAAGACATCGTATTGATTTGACATGCGCATCTTCTACCGATGATTAAAGCAAGACGCTGTGTGTTCCACCCTTCACTGGTGAGTCCCAGCAGTGTCTGAAGGTTGTCTTCAGCTGATACATCAGGTTAACTCAATTGTACGGATGCTTCTTCCGGCTGTGCCAAGGGATTGAGCTTGAAAAAAAAAGAAATCTACATTTTATCATATTTTTTTCATCATAGTATTTGCTAACTGAACACGCATTACAAGGTCCAAGGAGCATTTTTCTAATACGTTTTAATTATACATCTCTTTGTGCCTGTGTTTGACATTTTTTTTCATAGCAAAACATGCTTCGAGGATGTGTGTGAGACCCGCTAACACAATAGAGCACCAAGCTAATTATGTTGCTGTCAATTATTCATTGGTGACTCAGGTTCGCATACAGTTTCCTCCATGCCGAGTGTGTCTCAAAGGCTTGCTCACAGGGACCACAGAAGAAGTTATATGCATCAATATTTCATAGTTAATTACGCCACCAAAGCCACTGACTTTAATATTCCTGGAGAGGCGCTTGTGGTGGGTTTCTGCAGCTCATTGTTGTTGGTGACACACTGCTGTGGTGGAGTGCCAGATGAATTAATAGAATAATATGGGTAGTCAAACTAATACTGTCGAGCAAAATGTAAAAGTAAAAAGTAATCACAATCTAACTGCAGACATTTACATTACATGTCATTTAGCTGACGCTTTTATCCAAAGCGACTTAAAATAAGTGCATTTCAACCATAGAGATACAAACTCAGAAGAACAAGTAACACAGAAAGTACAATTTTCATCAAAAAAAGTTTTAAAAAAGGGAAAAGCTGCTAAGCTGAGCTGTCCATCAATCACGCACTAACAGCCTTTTATTAGAAGAAGCTATTTGAACACTGTGTCTTTTATAAAAAGTCTCAGTATATTTATATTATATATATATATACTGTATATATATATATATCGATTGTGTGTGTGTGTGTGTGTGTGTGTGTGTGCGTGCGTGCGTGCGTGCGTGTGTGCGTGCGTGTGTGTTGGCTCTCCCCATGTCCAATAGTGAAGAAAAGCATTGTATCAGGGGCCTCATCTCATGTATCGCTGCTGACAGCAGTACACACATATGCAAACCACTTTGAGAGTGTGGTGAAATATATACATTATCATTCCATTGTTTGTCTGCACATGTTTTACCCACAACCAAGTCCACCTGTCACCACCATTATCCTCCAGGGGCAAAGTTGGGTATTTGGAAGTGGGCAATGTTAGTTTAGTCCCGCCTCTGCGACTAATCACCTAATGAGGGCATTAGAGGAGTGTTAGGGTCACAGTGATTTGTATTAGCGTGTGTGTGTGTGTGTGCGTTTGGTGCAGGTGGTATCCCTTGACACCGGGGGGGACCCCAGGGAGATATTCGGGGGGGGGACCAGAACTCGCTCTAGGGCCTAAGCTGTGCCCAGTCAAAAAGTGCTTGGACAGTGATGGATCCCTTGCCCCGGGGAGAAGGGCCACGAGAGCACTTAACCGTGAACACGCACACGGCAAACACACACCGCTCCACAGACAGAGAGAGATCCGAGTGGCAGACACGGCGCACAGCGAGGTGGAAATGAGATGTTTGGCTTGATGATGCGTGACATCTGTAATGCATTCTAATTCTCCCCATCGGAGCGCTGGTCTTTAAGAATGATTGATGATGTTGTTTCATCGTCCCAGTAAACACGGTTTAATAAATGAAGACCATGTCCGATCATCCTTGAATCGAAACACAACCTCAATGATTCAAAATGTATTCCGAAAACTACAAACGCAATATGCAAATTTTCCTCATTTCATATTTCCAGGAGTTCAAAATCCCTCCTTTTCTTCATGCCTTTTGTTGAGTAGCATCGTTCGAACAAATTTCTCCTTAATTCATACAAAGAAACATTAAATTCAATTTTCTTGCCACGGGAAAACTGCTCGTTTGACTGTTCTGTAGACGGCCCAGAGAGCAGCAATTTCACAAGCATCCCATTGCGCTTTGCAGACAACATTATTACAGATGCGCTGTGGCCAAGTCTACTATTCTCATTACTTAACCCCAGTGCAGTTGTTGCCCTGAACCTAAACCGACCATTAACATTAAGCATTAATCACCCATGCAAGCAGCCTGCTTGCTGCGTCTACACTATAGTGTTCAAATGTATGCTGCATGTATTGTATGTCATTTAAAACCAGGAAGTTGGTGTTTAGAAAAAGGAACACATACTGTCTGCATGCAACTGACGCGCTGCATGTTTGTGTCTGTCTCTGCATGGGTCCTTTGCTGAAAACATTTGCATTTTGGGGCTGTTGTAGCAGATTGTGTATTCACAGCAGGTAGGCTTCTTAGCGGAACTTTAGTATGTTAAATTCATAACACACTGTATACAACTTACCTCGGTGAATTTCCTCCACGCTGTATTGCATGATGCTTTACCCATACAGCATATTCAGAAGGTACAGTTGAAGGCAGTAGGCACCATGCAGCAGCAGTAGCTATGTGTCAATACTCCAAGACATGAGTTGACATACACCCCAGTACAGTGAGCTACTTTAATCCTCTGGGGAGGAGGGCACCGAATACATAACAGCAGAGACCCAGCAGTCAGTGACATCAGAGGATCTTGTGAGGTTCCTCCACAGGGGACCATCACCTCATGGGACCCAGAAGATTAGAGTTGGGGTGTATCTACTCAGGGGAAGTGTATTTTCTCCATGTGCTGCAGACATTTTGGCAAAAAATCATTTTAAAGTCAGCTTTCTAAGGAAAACCAAACCGGCCTTCAGCTTTATTCACATGTTATGATAACAATTAATATAACTATTGTTACTATAACTATAACTATTATTACTATAACTATTCAGCACCCTTTAAAGCAATTTCACATGTAATGATATGGAAGTACCTTTGCAACTGTTTTACTCTGTGCTTTTACTCTCCCTTCATTGATTTCATTGTTAGCCTCCACTAAAGCAGTGATTGCTGAGGCATGGTTGGCTTCTGATATTGTAAGCGTTAACAATGAAACTGTCAAGTATGCTGATGACAGCTTTCAAAGCCAAATCAAATGACAAAAAATGAACGCGGCCCTACCAAGCTCTTGTCCAGACAGGAAGTGGTTTCAAACGTCACCCCAAGTGGAAGGTATTGCAATTAATTTATGAGCTTTAAATGTGCTTGTGGGAAGATTCTTCTTTTTTTCAATTTGCACAAAGCACTTTTGGCTGTTAACCATTATTTTCAGTTATTAGGCTAAGCTAAGCTCACTGTCCCCGTCTGTGTGTTTAAGGACAATGAACAGACAGACTCTACTAACTCTTGTCGAGACATTGCAATCCCTAAAATGTTGTTAGTTGCGTTTGTTTTCTACTTTGCAGCTCTAAAAAGTTGAGTAATGTATTCAGCGCACAGTTTTACTATTTGCACGATTTGGCAAGTGCACCATAGCAATCCTTATTGTGGTTACACAGACTACCATTTAACGGAGGGGAAATAATGAGCAGACGTTGTGTCTTGTCAAGGAACAAGTGTTCCCACAGTAATTACTAGGTGTTTACTTTTTGTTATAACGAGATCCTGCAACCTGCAAGGAACGGTAAAAATACACTATTTATACCCTTGGCTAAAAGAGGAGGAATCCTGTACAGAAAGACTGTATTGACAGGAACAGATAGTTGATGTGGTGAACAAAACTGACACAATAAAATGAGCACTCGCCAGGCAACGGGACCTTCTCCACTACACGGGTTACAGACGAACACATTACAGGAATAGAGAATGACAATGTGACTACACATGCTTGCCTTTAGTGTCGGTTTCTTGGCCCAAAGCCCAAAATGAAGCTACCAAGAAAAATGCGTGACATGAAAGTTCAGGTTTCGTGGAACAGTGGGTAGCTTATTAAATCCTCTTTGATCCCGCTGTCTTTGATATCTGTGCTCTCATAAAGAATTCACTTTCAGTAGTAAATATAGGTAGTTCAGAGAGACATCATGACACACACCCCTCATTCCCTTACAGTCTCTTTAAATTATACAAAACAACCTTGGTAAGATATGCAGGTCAAAAACTAAAAAAAACCTCTGAAATGTTTTGGGAATTCTCAGCCTCTTGACTTGGTTTCGTTAGGAAGTTGGGGAGATTAGCAGGTTTTGAGGGTGTCGAGGTGTTGGGTAAAACTGTAATATTTTTTTTAATTTCCCACCAGCTCTTAATGCTCTTGCCATCTATGAAAAAGACACCAATACTCAACATTTTTTTTTTTTAGAGAGAGATTTAGATTATTAAATGCATCCAATTTATTTCACAGGTTTAACACAGATGCTCCAACTGTTGCGATGCTTCATCCATAAAAGTTTGTTGCTTAATCATGTGCGAGAAACTTAGCATGTGCATTTGTATATTCATATCTCTGTGTGTGCGCGCTCTTGTGTCAATGTGTTGACAAATGTCAAGGGTTAGCCGCGATGAAAAGCCCTCTGCCCGTGACCCCGTCCCCCAGTTGCCATGGTATCGCTCCGTTTGTAATTGTCCCAGTTTTCTGGGGTAAAGATAATGAGCAGCATCTATCAGGGGTCTGCCACCCCTTCCTGTCTTGTCCGAGGCTTTACCCTGACCTGGCAGTGCCACCCTGCTGGGCCCACATTGCCGGGGGGCCAGGCCTGTTTGTTTGGCTTGCCCGAAGGATGACACTGTGCCGCCCGAGACGGAAAGGTCGTGGCTGCCCCTGACCTGACCTCTCACCCGTCCTTCTGCTTAATGCCACAGCACTGGGGGTGTGATGACTGGATAACACACATTAACTCACACTAAGATAAATGAGCATGCACACATGTTTTTCAGCACATAGATGCACGCACACACACACACACACACACACACACACACACACACACACACACACAGGCAAACAGGGAGCACATTAACCCACACGGTCGAATAAACTTTAAGACGATGCTCTTTCCGTGTCTCAGCTTCTCAGTTTTAAGAATAGAGGCGTTCTAGTCAACGTTTGTTCTTTCTTGATAGAAAAAACAACAAAGGTCTCTACAACAAAAGATAACTAGATGTATAAGTGAGAGGTGACTTAAATTGAACTTTAATCTCGCCATGTCAGTGGAGCCAGGGATCTTCAGCCCCCGCGTCCTTATAAAAGTACAAACCTACTTTTGGTAGGGAGTAGGTTGGAGAGTTGATAAAGAAACCAGCAGCTGTTATATCCAATTATTTCATTGTCCTCCCCTTGATCAATATGGCAGGCATTTTCACTGTGCATTCCAATTTCCTTGGTGCAGATCAAGAAAGGTGCCAGATTAACTAAAGAGACTTTGCTAACACAAAGAGAATTGGTAATTTAACAAGATGTCATCTCTCATTGATAAGCTCTGTCAGGATTTCCATGGCTTCTCTTTCTGAATAATTAGGAGGTTTGGGTTTGAATATATATATATATATACACACAGACTTCAGGAATCGTTTGATTCGGTGTACAATCCGCTATTTAATATTTCACAAACTTCCGTCTTGAAACCATGAATATTTGTAATAGTTTCTTTCAACTTTTTCCAAGCTTCTGCTCACATGAATGTAGAGAAAGTTCAAGTTTATCTAAATATAAAGTTATGTGTTGCAGCTGGGTGGAGTTCTCTAAGCTTATGTTAGCTGATTTTAGACCTCTAATGGGCACCAGGAGCCTAAAAGAGACAAATAAACATTTTATTTTAATATTCTCTAATATGATTCACCATAGAATTGTCTACACGGAAATTTGGGTCTCACACGGTGCCTGACTAATGACATATTTGGAGTGTCTAGCATTTTTAGTCTCATCATTTAGGCTTCATGCTGCCTAAGTCAAATTGAGGAGACCCCTTATGATAATGACCATCACCCTCCCCTGAATAGTAAATGACATTACATCTTTTCCCCTCAATTTGAGATTTTAAATAGATTAGTTTCCCAGAATAATGTCTGTTATAGTAATGGGAACTCTTCAGAGGCTGGGCTGGAAATACACATTCACACATAGGCCCACACACACACACACACACACACACACATACATCCTGCTATTATCACACTCCAGGGGAAGTCTTATTAATCTTCAGACTTTTTTTTGCCCTTCTTTCTCATTTAAAGGCAGCTCATGAACAATTCAGCTTCTGCCTGCTAATGGTGTTTCACAAGGCTCTGTGGGATATCTTTTATGCATCAATAAGGGCAATTATCAGCTTAACTGAGAAAGCTGTGTCGCCAGCTCAGCCATGCCCCTTTCCTGTGTGCCGTACACCAACGTACTGCCTCGACATGCTTTAGTAAAGCAATGCAACATCATTTGCTGGTTTGAGGGTTCCGCTCACCGCTGGGCGAATCCGTAAAAGAGGAGGTGGAATGAAACCTTCAGTACGGCGTGAAACAAATGGCAGGAAACTTTATTGAACAACTTTAACAAGGCAAGATTTGATATACCTGAATTGTGCCTTTGAAGCTAGCTGTTTATTCTAAGTCATCTTTTCTTGGTTTTATCTCTTTGACAATGACACAATTATTTTCTATGGCCACTAGCATGAATAACAAGTCAAAGCACTTGGCACAAGAGGGCACTACATCCACGCATACCCCCCGGGGATGCCAGCCATCCCCATCCCAACTGTCCTGCCCACATGCCATTCCATTGTTCTGAGGGGATTGGTGTGGAGGAGGCAGCCGTGCACAGCTGGCAGCATTAGCGGCTTAACCCTTGATACTAATGCTAATATAGGATTGGGCATGGATCAGGCATTGTGAGCCATATGACCACTGGCGGGTAGACGTTAAGAGGGGCAATGGGTTGCTGCTCGTGAGCTGATCCAGCCATGGATTACTGGGCACCATGGCGGAGTCAGTCCACTGGAGAATGCCACCGCTTGGTTTCAGCTCCTACTTCCCTAATTAGATCAAGTGGAGGAGACGTTGGGTGTTTGACATCCAATACTTTCATTGTAGTCTGTCTCTGCTCTGTGGGTTGGCGAGTATTAACTTAATCTAATATATCATTGACACATGAAGCTGCGGACATTCTCTTTTCCTTTTAGAAAGGTCACATCCACTTCCTTTACGCTCCTAACTAAATCTCCCAAATAATCATCGGGCCTCATTTCTTTTAAACATCGCAGCAGAATACTCCAGTGTTTTTGAAGCACCGCCCTGTGCTCCAACCCTGATCCCTCTGCCACCTTCTCCATGGGTGCCAGCCGTTGCTTCAGCCTTCTGTGCCGTCGTTCGACCACCTTATTGGCTGCCCAACTGTCCTCATCTGGTCAGACCCCAGCAGCTGGCCCTGGGCGGACCTGAGGTAGCGTAGCGGCTATGGAGCTCAGTTGCCCACAAAGCCTTTGTGCTCGGTTCCCACAGCAGCTCCAAACCTCTGTTTATGAACAAGGGAGATCAAACCCGGGCTTATATTTATAACCACACCACCATGGCCACGGCCGTACCATCACAGTAATCACCACTGTGCATTGAGTCTGAGTGGAACAGACACTTGGCCCGCTCCAGATGGGCAGCGGCCAGCTTGGCCCCTTGGCCCGGCAGCTCTGAACTGAAATCATAGATGGGGCTTTTCCCCTGCCAGCTGTGAACTGGCAAACCAGTTGTTGTGATGTTCGGGGAGGGGAGAAAAAAAAAATTGGGAACATGATGATAATGTTTCGGCTTAATCATTTGAAAGGTCAGTTTTGCTTTGTTCGCTGCTGTGCTTTGTACGGTGATTTGTGAGCGCAAGGTTTCAAATTGCTGGACTAATGTTTTCATGAAGAGTGTCTGTGTCATACATTTTGGCAGGCTGTATGATTTTGACTGATGCATTTTAAGGCTTATTGCTCGACAGCTGTTTTTATTTTTATATATCACCTCTTATCAACTAATTCTGCTTTTTTTCTCTTTATTGTGTTATTTGGGAAAAACAATTTGTCTCCAGACACGTGTATTATACACGGTCAGGGAAGAGCATTTCTTTCCCTTTTTTTTTCCCATTCAAACAATTCATCTCCCTGTCTTGCCCCCCTGGAAACATGCACTTGCGGTCGCTGGAAATGTGGGAAAAGTTAGGAGCAGTTTCACCACAGGGACCGCCACAACAACCTGACAATGCTGCCTTTCCTCACTGGCAGTGATCAAGGAGACACATGCAGCCGAGGCACATCAGCAAACACGTCCCTTTAAGCGTCTCTCTGCGCGCCGAGGTCAGCGCCAGTGGTTCCCGAGGCGCAGGAAAGTACACTGCGCTGTGCCAGTTTAAACTGAGCCCACACTGACGTGCCCATTTGGGGTTTTAGGTTGCATTTCAACAGTTTTCTGTGGATGCCTTAAAGGCCCAGGAGGAGAATTAGTGGGAACTTTGGCTGGACAGCGAAGCCACCAGTAGGTGAAAGGTAAACTGAGCTCGCCGACTGGCCGTGTCAGTCAAGCGACTATGGAGCACCACCCGTTCGTTTATTAGCAGAACCCAGCTCCTCAGTAAGCCACATGCTGTGTTTGGCTGTATTGAGGAAGATATTTGCTGTCAAGTCAATGGCAACGACAAATACTGGGAAACAAGACACAAGAAATCTCTTGTAGACTGGACTACAGATGAAGAATAGCCTTTTGGATTAACTCACATTTACAGCAATGTTTTATTAATGTGCACTGTCCATTATCAATAAACCAATGAATGTTATGTTATGTTATTTTCTGCGCTCATTGTTTCAGTTATGCATAGGTTGCAAGAAGGATCCCAACAATATGATCAATATTTAACTTTCCATTTAATGAAAATTAGCATTTGTTCTTCTCACCCTCGGTGTAAAAACGGCAAAGCGCCGACAAGTGCCGACACAAGGCCGTCCCAGTTAAGGATTAGATTTGAGGCCTCAGCACAAATAGTAAATCCCTCTGGGATTGACTGGTATCACTAAGATTGTTTGGCTGACTGTTTGGATCTCTGTAGACATACTTCACAATGACCATTATCCATCGGACAGGTGGTGTCTATTTAGCGGAAGATTCTTTTGAGGATCAGTCTGCCTGAAAACATGCATATTTGAGGTTCAATTCAAAGTAAAATAAAGGGGCACATTTTGCAATTTAATTCTTATCATTTATCATCAATCACCACTAAAAAGAAGAAAGGTGCATTCATTTACACAAAGCCTATGAGCTCGGTTGCGTGTAACCTATTTTAGGTCTGTCTGAGAATGTACATTAAGTCAGCTTAGCGCAGTTGTCATTTCATCTGTCTCGTGCCTGCGTCAAATTTGTATTTGATGTTGATATTTTATTGAATTCTATAGATATAAAAGACAAAACAATCAAAGGGACAGTGTAAACACACACAAGAGAACAAGACAAACACACTAGACAACTTGTGGTGTCAGCTCCTGGACCTTAGTGTGTGTTTGAGTGGGAGAGAATGAGATCAGGTTACATCAGGGATAATCCCCCCCAAAGCCGTTTTGTTAGGCCTAAATCAGTGGATATTACCCCTTCCATAAGTTATTTTAATTGGTTCTCTCGTATGACACACACTCCCACCTAACGCTAATGCCATCCGGTAATTGGCTGAAGGCTGCCTCCGCCTGTTAAGTTCATGGGACAATAATGGTTTAGGTGGCAAAGTTACTGGCTATTAAAAGTGATCAAGGGATCAGACTCCTAACTAACATCTCACATTCATTGTCTGGCTTTGGTGCTGTTTTGGGCCTTGGAGGTTGAGGGTATGTCAAATATGTCTGCGTGTACGCATATTTCAACACACCATCCATGTGTGATTGTAAGCATGTTTGTGAAGAGCCGGTGGCCGCATGTCGCCGCTCGCCAGCCTAGTGAAGATGGCCGTTATTCTCCCCCTGAATGAAGACTTGGCTCTCCCGATGATTCCTGATCTCTCAGTTACCATAGTGATCATGGTGGCTTTGATATCAACGGGTGGATGTAATGCTGCCACCTGCAGACTCCATTGACCACAGTTTGGCCAGCCATCTGGGGCTCTAGCTGGCTGACTGGAGGGACTTTGGTGCATGCTGGTTGGCCGCTGGCATGTTCAAGCTGCCACTTGGCTTGCCCGTTAGAATCTTGCAGCACGGGGGATTCCAACACAGTTGCATGTCATTTTGTAACGTGGAGCACAAACTAGACAAAATGTTTTGTAAACTGATTAAGAAAGCTACCGGAAATCAGATCCATCTCAGGAGTCATTTATGTTGAGACTCGTGAGGGCAAACAATGCCACAAGATAGTTCATGGCTTCCTTTCTCCTCTGCTCTATTGTCGTGCTACAGACTAAAAGCTAAAAGCATCTTTTTCCTCCCTAATCCCCTTTATGAGTGGTGCACAATTTATTTTTGTGAGGCCATTTGTAGCCGCCAATAAGCGCTAACTGGCTAGACGGTGTTGCTCCATTGCTCTCCCAACCCACGGACCTCCACGGCTACTGCACAGGTGTTTGTGTGCGTGCCCTGACCTTTTGGAGCAATGCAGAGTTTGTCTCTATGAGGCCTTGAGACATGGCATTTGTGGCATTTAACCCCCTCATCACTCTGTGACCCCCATTCACCCCTCCCACCCCCCCCCTCTCCCTCTGCTTTGGACTGTCATTCGCTTTGCACCCTCCTTTGCCTCTTTGCTCCTCTCCCTCACATTCTACTCTTCCTGCATATTCATCCCCTTCCACCTTCCTTGTTAAATCCCCTTCTGTCACTGACATTAGCCCTTTAACCTGGCAGGCAAACAGCCATGGTCCAGGTGTGTTTGTGTGCGTTGGGCGTAACCAGACAGCCCCAGAATGTACCCCCCCCCCCCCCCTCCTCCCAAACACTTGGGTAGCTTGGAGAGGGTAGCGAGTGCTTGACAAGGTCAGTGAGCTTTGTAGTTCATAATTACCAAGCCTGGGTCTACAGTAGATATGTCAAAGCAGCTGGACCATGCAGGGTTCACACCAGAGAGACCTGTTGGCCAAAAATGGTTCAAACGAGTCTGGGCTCTGTGGGAACCTCAGCACTCAATTTGTTTTCCCCTTTTGCTAGTAAAATAGTAATAGTTTTTTTATCCCTTGTGTGTTTTAGCGCTCAATGTACAATAATGCTCCAATTAAAACATCAATATGTCATTTATATTTATTATCAAAGACAATTACACTAAGTGCATTAGTGCATTAAGAAAATATTATAATAGTAAAACAAATCCCTCATTGATGTTAAGTCATGTTAAACATGTATTGATCTTGATTATAGTCAAAGGTTTTGAGATACTTTCTTATTGAATTGAATGAGAAAATGGGGAAAACCTTTGAATGGTACTGTGTATATTCCTTTCCGTTTAGTCCATCTCTCCCACTCAACTTTTCTTTCCCAAGAGGATTCAATTAGTCATAATAATTTTTTAAGGAGGACGATTTCCTCCCTCTGCGAAAGGCGTCCTGATGCTGCTGGTGCTGCTGCTGGTGATGGTGCTGCTGCTGCTGCTGCTGATGGTGCTGCTGCTGTTGATGATGGTGCTGGTATCCGAGATCTGGAACCGATCGTTGCTTTAGACTCAGCGTCCTTGGCTGTGGATTTCCAATAAAAACAGACCTCATTCACCTGATGATTAGCAAGATGGAGGAAGACACATGGGGCCTCATTACCATTACCATCCCCATTTTTTCTATGGCATGGGGAGATGAGAAGACAGTAGAGCGAGTTGGGAAAATACACAGGAGGATGTAAGAGGAGGGGAGTTCATGGTGTTCGGGAAATGCAGCTCCACCCTGCTCCTCTCTCCTCTGAGGTTGCATCCCAAGATGATTTTCTTTCCCTCCTCTACAGGCTCCTTTGTGGGCCTCTCCAATGGCCCCTCGGCCCACCACATCCCAGCTTCCTCTCTCTGGGCTGAAACTCTGAACTTCTTTACAGCAAACGCATAACCACTAATGAGGAACTATGGAGCAGCAGGAGAGGCTGCATAGAATAGTAGAGGAAGAGCTTGAGAGGGAGACTGATTGAGAGAACCTGTGCTAATCATAACATCTTTTGGGATTAGAGGCAACTAGTGAAGTACATTTGAATAGTTTACAAGTCTTCCACACTTTTTAAGTGATTCAAACTTTGCCGCGGAACTGCAGTCTCAAAGTTTTTTCTAGTGAATGAAACTTTGAAAAACGGTATTACTGTCATACAGTGTTGGATGGAAGACAGAATATACGGCTTTACCTTGTAGTTTTTCAGACTTTTTTAATGTCACAGTCCTATAACTAACAAAAGGGAACAAGCCAACAGGAAAAGGTCTACAAGCCGATGGGTGAAACAATAGACCTTAAACGACATGGGACACATAGTCTCCTGACTTCCACTGTGATTCCACAAGACGCCAGTCCTCCATTTTTCAAAGGGAATACTCAAAATGATCATATCAGGATGAATCAAGACAAAGGTGTGACATGACTCCTGTATCCAATATTCTCCTTTATAGACATACCCAGTGTTTTGATCTCCACTTGTATGTATGTCGGAAAAAAAAGATAAGAAAAAAGGGAAGTGTTTCATTTAAGTGTTGCTGATAGATTGAACAGAAAAATGTCATAAGACCAGTCCTGTCCTGTGAAGGTCGTACAGGAGTCAGATTGATGTTCTTTCTTTTCTCTTTTGGTCACTTCCTAATGTGCAGCCTGGTTTCTTTTTTTACGCATGCATTATCATGTATATACTCCTTTTAATAAGTTAACAACACAAATATAAAATGACATTTATCTGGAACGTCATATGGTCTGGTAGCATTTGCCTAATGATTCAGTCGGGTGACAAACCAACGCAGTCGTCTCTATAAGCTTCAAAGTACATTTCATGTCAATCAAGAGATTTACACACCTACCTACATTTTAAAAAGGCCTTCCTTCTACCTTTCGATTTATTACACGTAAAAGTACATATAAAAGTCACATTTTGCTCAAATAAAGTTCCTGTTATACGTAATAATGTTTAATTTATTGCAGTATTTTGTGGTGATGGAAGCAACTCAACTGGTTGGAATTTTTTTAATAAACGTACATACGTAACGTACATAGAATGAGGAGCTTCATTTACTTTTCTACGTAATCAAAAATAAATCGGCATTTACTTATCACAGAACCTGTGGGAGTCCAACGTTTGGTGAAATCTCGAGCGTCTCACTACCGTTAATCAATGCATGGGAACTGATCAATTGTATTTATTTATTTGCAATCGAGTCAGTATTTCTGAGAATTAATATGGTATCCCAAAAAATATTGATTAATATTTACTTTACAGTCAATATTTTCCTACACCTCTAGATAAGATATACCGTATACTGTCCTTGACCAATACAACATTTCATCTCTTTGGGGGAGCTTTTGGCAGCTGTAATGATAGAAGTGCCTCTTCACCATTTTTCTGGCACTTTGCCTTCTGGGGGAAGAATCTAGGGGACAGGTGGGGACCGACTGGCCCGTGCCAGCTGACCTGTCAGCTCCAGCCCCCGTGTGTTTGAATAAGATGAGGGAGGCGAGGTGGGGGAGTTGGTTGAGCGTGTGATGGGCCTTGGTAGTGTATGCGTCCTGCGTATGGTGTGTGCGCGCGACAAAGAGACCCAGAGAAAGGGAGAGGAAGAGAGATGGAGGAATAGAGGGAGACAGAACAGGATGCTACTGCTGATGGAGATGGGATGTGACAGTTCTCCCTGGGATTGTGTGATTAATTGGGATCAGGTCACCTCTTCAATGTGTGGACAGTAATGCTATGCAGTCTCATATGGCTATTTACATACAGTAGGCTCCCTGAGCTCCAACACACATGCATGCGCAGGGGGAAACAAAAAAAACATACTCCTCTGTGTGGAATACTGTCATTATTTTAGGCTCAGATAGTATTCCAAGTTGTTGTAGTAGCAGCAGTGGAGCTTGTTGGTTGCCATGTTGAATTCAGATACAACTTTTTTTCCCTATTTTTCCTTTTTCATTTTTTCCTTGTGCCGGAACAAATATATGTACTTGACAAGAGCTCCTACTAAGAAAGGGGTTGTCGGCGCTGAAGTTCCTGTGTTACCTTTTGCAAACTCTGTCTCAAAGCACCAGCCCCTCTTGCAGAAGAGGGGATAAGATAGCATCCCGATGGAAAGCGCAGATACTAAGAAGACACAAGGCACTGAATAATTTATGGCCCAGCAAAATAGAGACAGCCACTTGAAGTCCTGAGTAAGTAGGAGATAAAGACAGTGGTGACATATCAAGCCACAATAAAGACGCAGGGAACAGTGGAGCAGGCAGGGGGAAAACGCTCTCTGAATTTCCTGAGTTAAGAGTTTGTTTTGGTTTCCCTGCACTAGCTGCCTCTCTTGTTTTGAAAGTTGCATCGCCTTGTTTACCGAGTCCTCTTTCCGCTCGCTCCTTCACACTGGGGATGTTACCCAGGTGAGCCCCGCTGCACGCGTTGAAGGAGAGAAGCCGGTGGCCCTTTGATTCCGGGCCGCCGGTTCCCTCAGATTAGCTATTCTCTCTATACCCCGACGGATCCACCGGCAGAGCAGCCGGCGCCAAGCGGGGGGAGACACTTCCATCCCGGCCGCGCCGCGGCGCCATGGTGGCTTTCTGACTGACTGGCAAAGGCAGATGCCAGGCCCTGGCTGCTTGCCTGGGTAGGAGGGTGCAACATTTACATTGGCATTGGCCCCATGCTGGGCACCAAGAGAAGACGCCCCCACGTAGCCCGCCGACAGCTTCCGGGGGCCACTCAAGTCTCTCCCCATTACACCTCCGCAGCACTGATGATGGCAGGTCGCGGCGGAGAGGCTGTCCTTTTGCCGCCCGTCACATCCCGCCACTTTCATCCCCTTGCTCACTTCAAAAGTGACATCTGCCGTCACTAAGAATGTCGGAAGCGCTGTGTTCCCGCGATGTGCTGCTTTGATGGTGATGTGGCCCCAGGCGTATGTCATACATAACTTAGGTGGAGAACAATGTGAAATCAGACTTGGATTGTTAAGGGCAAAAGGATTCTTAGCACACTGCAAGCGGTTTAAAATCTAAATCGCTCTAACCACTGGAGGGAGCAAATCAAAGTGCGGTGAGAGCCGGGTGGAAGTATCGCTTCCTTGTTTGTATCACAGTCTTGTCAGTTTTTGTCTTGTTCGCCTCGTTACTGTGTCCCCATCTGTGGAGGGAAGCGGCTGCCAATGGCAACCGATCAGCCGGCTTGTTTAACTGTGCCATTTGGAGAGCTTTCTGATTGTATGCTCTTGCTCGGCAATCGCAGAATACTCGTAGCGCACGACTGCAACCAGAGAAGCACAGAGATGTCCAAAACACACCTTTTGGTGTCAGTGATACTTGAACAAACCCCCTGGCACCTCCATCTTAAGGAAGGTCCAAATGTAGTCTTCATATCTGTCAACCTTTAGACTCAGCTCTCTCGCTGTCCTTCTCTGCCTAGATTTGCCATTGTCTTGCATTTTCTGTTTGTCTCCTTCTCTGTCTTGTCTCTCCCTCCTTGGTCTTTCCTTTCTCTCTGGTTCAGCCGTTCCTCTTTCTCACCTCTGACAGTCCAGTCTCCCAGATGGCAGCCAGATTGCCAAGTTCCTTGTCAGTTCGTATTAAGCTACATTTGATTAATACATAATTTAAGTGCCCGTCAAGTTTTCCTTCACAAATATGTGTGTCCCTTTGGCTCTGTAAGGACATCACCGCCTGACTATTTGTTGTTGGGTTTTCTTCCCTTTCATTGCAATTTTACAAATGTTTTATCTCCAATAGAGTAAATAGCCTGGCTCTCTATTTCCAGTCTGTTAATGCAAACTGTCAGTGGAACTGACGTGGAACAGGACGATTAAACTTGTTTACCTCCAACTTTTGGAAACGCACATACATATTTGGAGCATTTTGTGCATCTGTTGTGTATTTATGTATTTGTTGCTATGTGTAAATGGGTGCCAAGCTACAAATAAGCTAAAATAGCTAGAAAAAAAACAACAGTCGGAAATGGAGCTGACTAATACATTTCCATTTGAGTGTATTTGACAGAATTAGGCCTGGCTCTGCGTAATTCTGCTCTGCAAACATAAATAAATACAGCTGGTATTTAGTCTGCAACAGGTGGATGTGGCTATGGGTGCAGGGATCAAAAACACTGTTGCGATTGTATCACCTTTTTACGCTTTTTATTATTATCTATTGTCATTTGCATACAAAACACAGAATTCAATAATTGCGTTTTTCGTTGAAGAAAACTTTTGGCAACAGTTTTTTTCTCAGCCCAAAACAATCCCTGTGTTGGTTTCCGCACGGTTTCTATGTGAGTTTTGTATCCCTCGGGCATTCCTGTGTTATAGTTTTGTGCTATAGGCCTCAGTGCTTTTTGTGATTGATGCTCTCTAACTTACACCCACGTTTATTATTCATCCATTTCAATCCATTCACTCCAGGGGAAACAGAAGCTATCTCCACAGGTTGGCAACATCAGCACGGCACACACAGAACTCACAGAACACACATCTATTCATCAAGCTGTAAATCCATACCATGAAACTGTGGGGGCAAATAACTGAACATTGCTGGCCCTCGACACCTACAATTGTTTGATCCTCCACCATCTGCTATTTTGCAAAAAATGAAAGACAAGTGTTGCTTGTATAGACTTGATTTAACAAAAACAAATTGTAACGACAAATTGGGAAAAAATTAAAAGAGGATATCATTGTTGGAGAGTGGAATGGTAGATGTCAGGAAACATTGGTAGCAAACCAATGGCGAAGCGACCAAAGCTAGACCAGCACACACACACACACACACACAAGTCCCCTGGGCTGACAACACACTATTTGGTCACAGTGGGACAGCCTGCAGGTGTGTGTGTGTCCATATACTGTGTCCATATGCTGTCAGTTAAATGCATTATTAACAACGTTAATGCAAACCCATTTCAAAAACATCAATTTTTTTTATTGCGTTTTCTTTTGGGGTGTTTTTGAGGAGGAGGGGTGGATGACTGTTGTCTGAAAATGTCAACAAGCTGGTCTGTTTGTGTAGCCCAGAAATTTAACTCTCGTCAAATTTGGTGTTATATAACTAATTGACTGACCAATAGAACCACATTAGCTTTCTTCAGCTGGAAAATAAACACACTTATGCTACATGTGGTAGCTGAATGGGAATGTCACATTCCCAAGTCCTAGCTTATCAAGTTCAGCGGCGGAACTCGAGATAGGGGGGGGGGGGGGGGGGGGGGGGGGGCACTTCAAACAGAGCCCACTGGGCGCTGATGAAAGCCTCGCCTCGATTGCACAAGCTGCAGCTTTCATTTGTTTAGTAGACAAAAAAGAGCACTGACGGATGCATCAGTCATTATTATACTGGATCGAGTGATGGAGGAGAAAACAAATGAGGGAATAACACAAAGCGGGTTGAGATCTCCTGGCATTTATAGTAGAGTGAATATTAGTAGTTTCTGTGTTTCTTTTTATTTAGGATTCATGTGTTGCTGCTTGTCAGTGCCTCAATCCGTCAATGTATCTCTGGTACCTGTCATTTAGAAGCAGGCCAAACTGTGCACTCGAAAAAGTTCCATATTTTGAAGGCAAAAAAAGCAATATTAGAAAGGACACATCTGTACCAATTGTACTTGTAATTCATTTGTATTCAAATGAATGGTGCATGGTCATCTCACACATTCAAACCAAAGCATGACAATTCATTCCGGCAAACTTTCCGTCGCTAGGGTTGTGATTCTCGCAACGTTGCTAGTGGCTTTGGCCCCAGAGCTACACCTTGCTGCCCTACTGGCAACAGGCATCACATGTCCTTTTCTCTAAATAAAAATATTGATTCTATAAGTTTCTTTTTTTTATTTCTTTACATATTTAACACCTGGTTAATCATTCCAGGACTTTTTCAAAGCCATACCATTTATTTCATGAGCATTATTGTGGAGCTTTTATATGAAATGGCCTTCCATATGCACACATGTCCCCTGCTTCTTTACGTCCGCCACACCCCAACGCCAACTACACACAACAGAGTGTTGCGGTTTCAGTCGTGCACTGCATGCATAAATGATTGCTCGTCTGGGGAGCAACATATAAATCAATGATAGAAACACAAAAACATTCCTTTGCGCTAATCATCAACACTGTGTTTGATCTAACTAGAGCTGTAATCTTGTCCTATGTGGACAGAAGTGTCTGTTGAGCATGAGGAGCATTGTTGTGTGTACTGCACAGCTCTCTTAGCCTTGGACACGTTTACACTGATTGCTTCATGTATCTAGGCCTGGGCTCCTGGTACCGGCAATGCTTTTCAACCTGGCCTTTTGTGTTCTCCAACAGAGCTTTTGTTCTAGATGAAACAGACTATGTATGGTCAGCACTGAGCTCCTGTACAACCCAGTGTCAGCTCCACCATGTGAACATGTACACACACACACACACACACACACACAGAACGAGTTGGCATGCAGAGCCATAGTTGTGTAGAATAACATGTAAACTCAGGCACACACACTGTTATGTTTGTGTGTGGGTGGACAGGCGCATCTGTTTTTTCTCAACAGTACAACATCCGACAAGAGCAATCTCAAACACCAGATAGACTTTGGAATTAAAGTTTAATTTTACTATAACACAATGGCCTATTCCAGGCAAATCAGACCACTGCTATTTTCTTTTTAACAACCGCCATGTTTTCTCTTTCTGAAGGATTGGCTTTACATTTCAGGGCGAAATTGGTGATTGTATATACAATTGTCCACACAAAGAACCAGAGGTGTATTTATAGCCTAGGGTTTACACCCAAATCCTCTCTTTTTAGCAATAAATGAAGCTGCATTCCATTTTATATTTTGGATATTTTAGCAAATTCAAATGAGAGTTACAGTAGACCGGAGTTTTACTTCATAAATACAAACAATAATAAAGTATTTTGGGGTCCAAGCAGCAGGACCCAATCATCAGATTAGTAAGAACATGGTCGGCCTGATTGAAAACAAAGATTACATTGATTTTGTCCAGTCAAAGTATATGCTCGATGCTGAAGCACGCTGGCAACGGAAACATTAGATGAAGTTAAAAAGGATGCACATATGTTGCCCTATAAATCTATTTTTTAGAAGCAGCGACTATGCAGGGCTTTTTTCATTTCCTTTTTTTGAAGTTGCAAAATCTTTGTCGTAGTTGTTCTGGTGGTAATGTAACAAGAGCTAATACCGGAATTCTTTGTTCCAGGATGTGTACGATATAAAAGAGAGAAAAAAAAGAGGACGGCGACATTTTCTATTCAAATTCTTAGGGTGGTGCATGAAAAAGTAAATAAGCATACTAATACAGGGACTTCTTAATTTTTCAGCAGACGTGATGAAGTGACTTTCGACTGATGTTTCCCGAAAGCGGCAACACGTGTCCCTCTTACCCGGCTGGTGCAGTCCTCTCGTCTACAGATGTGTCGCTTGATGTACCCTTCGGATGGCACACTGCCACTTAATAAAATATCAATCCTGCTTTGACAGGGAAGCCTTAATTGAGTCCCTCGTCAGTTTTATCAAACTGTGTGTTTTTGTCGTTTGAAACTTTCCTCCGCTATATCCCCTTCAGTCTCTCTCTTGCTCTTATGGAATATGCTAGCAGTTGACTTCCTCTGTAAAAGAGAAGGAGGGCGGTGCTGGCAAAGAAGAACAAAGTGAAAGAAAGAAAACACTGGAATGGAAAGAAAAATAAGAACAAGCGTAAAAGTGAGCGAGGGCAGGAGCAATAGCCAAGAGAGACGGTGCGGAGAGAAAAGCCTTTGGAGGCTATCTTGTCATTGGATTCATAATTCAGGTTCATGATTTTAATTTCCCTCTGTTCTTATCAAAGGCCGGTGGAGCAGCAAAGGGAAGGCTGGTAGTTAGCCGGGTAACTGCATATGAGATGAGCTGCGGCACTCCGTCACAATGCCTGGACGACATAACAGGAATGTAAATGTGCTCAGAACAGCAGTCACTCACAACAAATTCCAACAAACAAAATCCTGCATTCATGTGTTGTTTGCGAAACCTTTTTCTTTGACATCGTCTTCATTTTTCCTTTAGAAGCCATAAGAAATCTCTCGCCCTCCAAAGTATATTAAATCACACACAGAGAAAGACGAAATGCTTGTTTAAAGACCTACAAAGAAGCTTGGAGATGAATAATGAATTTCCATTGTGTGTGGTTCCAGTATTTTGATTTGATAATATTCTCTTTTATCTCTATAATACAAATGGTGTGTATCAGTCTATTGCAAACTAATACAGCCACTGGGCCACGATTTTAGGTTGGACTCTTTTAGAGTTGGGTTTAGCCAGTTTGAGTCGCCCATAACGTACCCTAAAACTGAGTAATAATATTAATAATAATTCTACTTGTAATAACAATAGGTACAAATGAATTTGGTCAGTGTACGCCATCTTTTTATGGTGCGTGGTGTGTAAATTTAAAGGGACTGAGATGCATCCTCAAACTGTCTTTTGTTTGAATGCCAAAGGAACTACATACCATTAGACATGTTTGTTTCTTCTCCCTGTGCATCGCTCATTCACTGTCCGTCTCTCCTTTCCTTTTGGTCTCTCTCTGACCATTTCCCTTTCTGTCTATATTGCTTTGTCTTTGGTGCTTACAGGTCTCTGCAATGCCGCTGTACTTCCCAGTCAGCCCTTTGATCATTAATTTATCACAGTTCTAGCAGTTTGTTTGACAGGTGCAAGTGCTTTCATCTGACTAGCACTATGGCATTGCTGAATGAACAAGGGACCTATATGTTGGGTAAGTCGATGGGTTTGCAGCTGAATGAACCAATGGGTCTCTCCGCAGAATGAGGAAGTGCCCCAATATGAACCGTATGGCCAACTAGGAAAGTGGGCTATCTGTTAAACCAAGGCAATCCTTGAGTCAGTCATGCAGGCCTGTTTGGAAGAGGAGTCCGGTGAGAGCTGGTCGCCCACTAACTCCCTGCCAGACTCCTTTAGATCACGCACAGCTGTTATCCAGGTGCAAGCAGGATGTAGAGATCTACTCCAACTGCTGGTGCATATGTATTTTCAGAAAAGGCCCGTCTCACTCCCATTCCCCAGTACAGCAGACCCAAGGGGTTTGTACCATGTGTCCATGCACAGGTAGCACGGGTAAAATGATTTGTTCTGATTTTAAGGTGGAATAATAACCATTTAGCCCTACGGCTTTACCAGGTAAAATATCTGGTTAATGCGACCTCTGAACTGAGCATACACTAAATGCCTTGGAGGCCTTACCTAAACCCCGGTCACCTTTACCTGCTCTCTGCAGTCACAGATGAGGCTTATCACTTATTGTCTTTCAGTCCTTACAGTATTAGCTAGCATCTGCGTTCTGAACAGCTCGGAATCAGCCCAATGACACGATAATCGAGTAGTTCCTCGTGACTACCTTTTTGCCAACGCCCTGGTCTGCGAACCATTGGGATGAGAGTAGGGTCCTTGGACACAAGTGCCTAGGAACAGGGTAGGAAATTTACATATTATTTAGGGGGCAATTTTTGCCCATGTTCTCTTAAACCCAGGAGCATTTTATGAGAAATTGGGGGCATTTTTTGAAACATTTAACCTTTAACACGTTAAAAATTCTAAATATAGTTATTTGGGCTTTGTGTGTATGCAATTGTCATCAAATGGCAGCAATACGACTATTAGGCAGATTCAATGTGTTTTCTTTCTGATTATTTGAACCAAAACAAACAGAAAACAAATCAGATTCATTCAATTGTATTTGTATTTCTTTGTAGTTCCTCGTGTTTAGCAATATGTGAAGCAATGTCAAACAGCTTGACTATTCTGCAGAACACGGTCTTTGCATCCGATTCACAGCTTCCACAGTTGTCTCTTTGCTATTGAGCTGATTACTCCATGTTTCTGTAAAAACAAAAAACATGTAAACCTTGGAACCTCCAGTCAATACATTCTCAACTAATTGTATTTTACCAAAATAGAGGATTGGCTGTTAACCAACAGCCAAGTTATGAGGAGTAGAAACATCTCTCACTGACTGCACTCTGTCTGAAGTTAGCTAACGTTAGCTAGCTTGCGAGCCTTCGTAGCTAACGTTAAGTAGCTAATCAGAGCTAGCCAGTGTTAGCCAACTAAATGATTTAAAAATCATTAAGACTTAAGTTAACTACTTATCACTTACCGTAGGCAATGGTATGTTGCTTGGTCGTCTAGTGACGAAAGGCTGTGTATTTCTTACTGTTTTTGCTCCCCTTGATAAAGTCAGAAGAAGAATTTGCCGTGCTGGTGGACAAGTTCGAGTGCCTCGAGAGGCTTGCAAAAAATTCGGGTGGTTCTCTTGTGTCTTCCTCCACCCAAAGCGAAGTGAACATATGTATCCTATTTGCAATGCATAGATTTATTTGTTCATCAAGATTGGATAGTATTGCTTGAGGGGTTTGCAGTACTTTGCAGTGTTGAGCAACCCAAGGAAACCTATACAGTTTCCCTCTTTGTCTCTCTCCCAGTAACACTGTGTTTTCTTTCTCTTTCCAGCCTCTTTTCTTTCATTTCCCTCCCTCTATCCTCAGAATAAAGGTCTGCTGGGGCATTTTTAAGACAGAGGCTTCCTGGACTATTTTGGTATCAAAGCTTTGAGGCAGCAAGAGGCATGCTCTCTGAAGTTGACATGTAAGGAGAGGAGGGCCTTCCTCTTTCACTGGTTTGTAGGGGGCAATGGGAGGGGAGGTACTCAGTAGCCCTGCCAGGAGCAGTCTCTGCTGGGGATATGAGCCTCAAACGCTCCCCTTCAAGCCCTTCCCCTCCCGAGGCATCGGGGAGTCTTATATATCTCATGTTTGGTGCCCAGTTAACTGTATTTATGGATATATGGTTTTGGGTGCATGAATACATTTGTTTGTGTTCACATTAGCAGACACAACAGTTGTGGCTGTGCTTTTGTGTGCACCCGTTTCCAATATTTAACAATTGTCATAAAAGAATGTCTCCACAAAAAGAGCTTAATATATATATCAACGGAGCCATATGGCATATGATGTTTTTGTAAAATTTCCACAAACATACTTTTTTCAGAATGTAATTGCTTGTAGTGCAAAGTTTAAACTAAAACTGTTTTAGTTGCAAATGACAGTTTGGGTCAAACTCCGTATTTATGCTGGTAAACTAATCAGAAAACTGCTTTGTGTGAACAATATATTACCGGTGAGCCAACCGCACTTTGGAAATCATTTAGAGAAAATAGAATTATCTTCTTTCTCTTAAATTCTGGACGGGAACCTTTTCTTTTTCTCCATTTCAACGATGTTAACATAAAATTGTACGGTCCTGTTAGTCTCATCGTGTCTCTGTGTGTGTGTGTGTTTTCCCCTGATTGCACTCATTCTACTCACCTGCCCGGGCCACCCAGCTGCCTCCAATTGTCTCATCACCCAACTCTATATACTTCCCTGTGTTCCTTGCTCCAGTTTCAGATTGTCATAGTTCTTTCCCTTGTGCTCATCGTGGCTCCCATGCCAAGCCCTTGTGGTGCTTGAATGACTTATGACTTTGCCTATTGGTGGGTTTTGCTCACTCCCTGATGGTGTTGCTTTGAGTTTATTACTTTTTGTTAACCAGTAAAGAACCATCTTTGCAGTTTTATCTGGAGTCTTGTGTCAGTCTCTGCTCTTGAGTGCTAACCAAGCCTTGAATCTTGGCAAAAAAATTGCCTGCGGCTTTATTGTAAATGTATCCAGGTCTACCCTCAGTTAGACTGTTGTCCAGATGACCTCTTTAATATCTGTCCACGCAGAGGAAGCCCGCCCTGTAGAGGATCTGACTGACTCTGTCTGACCTGGCTAGTCTCTTCAACAACACACTGCACACTGATTCATCTGCTGCCAAACCCTTCAAGTTATTCATCTGGAAGAAATGTGCATTCATCATTGTATTTTTAATCACACCAAATAGACAAAGAGAATGCCTTAGGGAGAGGGGAAGCAATCTACAATTCCCAGAGCTCTGATGGTATTCCTGCCCTGCATCGCCAAACATTCTCCAAATTGACTCTGAATGAATTTATTTTTAATGTGAGTAAGATGCTCTACCACAGAGAATAGAGATGGTGTGTATGAGTCTGTATGTGTGTGTGCTTGCGTTCGAGTCCTTCTACAGTGTAATAGCACGTTTCTGTGTGTATTTGCTTTTTTTTGTGTCTATATGTGCATCATGTATAAGTAACACAATTGCACATCATGCACACATTTACCTGGGTTCATGTCTGGATGCAGGCGTGTGTGGTTTTTTTTGTCTCTGTATGCCCTTGTGTTTTTTGAGATTGCACAAAAATGGACAAACATGGAAATCGATAATGACCTAAACAGAGCACTAAAATGAGTGGTTTTGTTTTAATATTACAAGATTTGTTCAAAAGCCAACCACAAAGGTATTTGTTTCTATTGCATAATCCCTGTTTGACCCATCTCTGTCCCAATGAATGCCCAGTTTTGTAGTAGAGCTGTTTGGACTAGCCAGCCCCAAACTAATGAGCAAGCTCATCCCTCCATTCTCTATTCCATTGTATTCATTAATTTATCAGCTAGTCTTCTTTCCAGCCTAATTGAGTCCCACTGCAGCTTTCTAAGTAGGACACTTACGGATCCGACAAATGGAATGGTATCTGACCCTCGGTCCTTTGGGCTATGCCTTGGCCCCCGTACCCTGCAACACATTGCCTTGTTAGCGGTTCCTTGTGCGTCTTTGTCTTTGAGTGTGTATGGATCTGATACCGCTTTCATCTGCTTTGAGCTATCTGTTGATTATCTCAGTGCAGTGTCGCTGTATTGCGTGTTAGGGGGTTGCTCCGGGAAGACAGGAAGAACGAGAGGAGGGAGAGGTGCTTCCTGGTACCCCCTCGGAGATGAGCCCCCACCGTGATGTGTCTCTGCATATTCACATTCACGAATGCAAAAATGTATGCACACACCACAAACAGATGGGGGGGCTCGCGGAATAGGGAGGGTCTTCTATATCTTAATGCCATTACATTAATTTTTAAATAATGTTATGCAAACCAGAAATGACAGGAGATTATCTCCTTGGGACCTTGAAAAGGATTCGTCAGTTCTTATTCCAATAGGCCTGGAAAATAGCCCAGACGTCCTGAGTGGAGAAATATGGCAGGGCGTGACGGAGCCTGCCGCCTCTGAAAGCAGAGACCGTGAGAAAAAGGCCCCAAGTGTTGGCTATTAAAATCAATTTACTCAAGGAAGTCAATGAAGAAAAAATCCCTTTGGTAAAGGCACCTCCCAGGACAGCTCAGGGGTCCTGGAAGAGGAGCACAGGCAAGGATAGAGAATGTGATCGCCGTATGCCAAGGTGAAACCAACATACGCCAGAGGAGGGAGGAGGAATTGGGCGGGGGGGGGGGGAGTAGGGCGGGTGAGGACTGCCTTTCATGTTTTCCCCTTGTTCCTATTATATCTCGACAGCCCTGCAGTATGTGCAAGATGGATTTTAAAGCGCTTGGCCCGGCGTAGATGCTTCCTGGCCGTTTGGTGTTGGATGTGGCGAAGAAACAAGGGTTTTGCTGTGATATTGGGGACTGGTTGAGGTCATGTGCTTTTGTTGTCCTTTCTACTGAGCGCCAGTGCGTATACCGATGTGCTGTATCCCCACCAATACTCACGTGATTCGCCACTGGTGTCAACATCCCCTTTTCCACTCTCACCACCGGTCAGCAGTGCGGCCGCCACGCTTGCACAAGGGCCAGCCTCAGTATTTTGTTTGAGACCGAGCCATCCATTACGGATAAAACAAAGTCATGTCTGTCTCCATTGCTTTGGGCCAACAATTAAAGCTACAACGCCAGCACAGGGGCACCGGAGCGGGGAGGAATGGTGGTGTGGGATGCAAGGGGGGGGGGGGTCCTTATCAGAGCCATTCCATCAAATATTGATGGACCTAATTGAGGGTTTTAAGCTGTACAAAGCTTCCTGTGTGTCTGTTTTTATGGCAAAGTACAGTCTCGCTCTACCAGAGCAGACAGCGAGAAGAGTGCAGTCTCGTGTGTAAATTGCACGCTATGTAAACTAACTGCAGGCAATT
Organism: Pungitius pungitius; assembly: GCF_949316345.1. NCBI lineage: Eukaryota > Metazoa > Chordata > Actinopteri > Perciformes > Gasterosteidae > Pungitius > Pungitius pungitius. Next base: position 19,364,229 of record NC_084903.1, read on the forward strand.
GCATGTTATTGAGATGGAGGATGAGGCAAAAAACTTGTAGCAATGGAATTCTTCTCCCACGGATGGAAAGTATGTCAACGCAAAGTTATTGTAACAGACTCTTTACATTTCAAATTTATAATAATGCCATGATATTTTTATTTTGTTTTTTAATGTTTTCCCCTATTCTATCCGACAACAGAAATAGCATCTGGGCTCCCTTTTGGTGTGCATGTCTTCCCGTCTCTCTCTCCCTCTTCCAGTCATTTTGAGATAATGCAGGATTACGCTTCAATCTTTTTTTTTTTGCTTGAAATATAAAACTTTGGTGCTGCTGTTCTTGTCCCTATCTGTCTCTCTGCGTTGGTCCCTGGTGACACTAGACTGAGAATGGCAGCTTTAATTTGCAGGAAAACAAGTTGAGAATATTGATTTCAAAAAGTGCTCTCTTCTCCCCTTGGAAAAAAGGAAAAAAACTGTCTGCTATGTGAAAACCTGTAGCCTTCAATTAAGTGGAGCTTGTAGGTGTGTGTGTTTTCATTTGGGCACAGTGTTCACTTGAAATGACACATTAAAGGCGGTGTTTTACTTCAATCAGACTGTGAAAATATACACACAGACCTAAGTGTCTCTTGAAGGGCTCGGATTTTGGCGCACACACCCAGCCACCATACAGCACCAGACAGATGGGCGGCATTCATCTTAGAATAAGAACCACGTTCTCCTGCCCCAAGAAGGGGAAAACACTGCCTTCCCCACTCGAGAAGAAGACACGTGTCCTCAAATTCCTTTCAGTTGATGTTCACAGGTCTCACTTCTCTTTTTGAATCCTTTTTTTTAACGTTTTTGAAAAGCCCCCAAAACAAACACATCCAGGCTTTTTGTGTGGCTCCGTCCCCGCTCCGGACTGTTGAACCACTGCGTTTCTATTTATTTCCACTCACAATAAACCTACAGCATTTCATTTGATCTTGTTTGGTGGATAGTGAGTCCCTGTGGTAAGGCTTATCCCCTTTAATGCAAGGCCTATTTGGGTTTCTGATCTGGTGCTTAGGGCCAGGCAGAGTTGGGTATCAACGCAGGGACCGAACTGAAGCTAGTTGTTGTAACACACCATCCCAGCGGCTTTGGAAGTCATCCTGCTAATACAGACATGACTAAAGCTCCCTATCATCCCCCACAGAATGACACGGCACGGCTCCAAGACTTAACTCTTACAAAGGGCTTAAATATCTTAGATGTGTAATGCATAATGGAGGTGTGCTCTGTACTTTGGGGTGCAATATTCCCATAACTACACAAGGCTGTACTACAATAGCATACTGGCTCGTTCACCGTATCCCACAGCAGCGATAACAGTGAAAAGAAATATACGTGTCGGATAGGACTTGGGCCGCAATGATGATAAAAAGACAAAAAAAAAATGCTTTCAGTTATGTCCAAGGGCTCTTTTATGACAAGGGAATTTTTAAAGCAACATCTTCCTTTGAAGAATAACATTTGTTCTACTTTTCTCTTTGTTTCTCTTTTTGTGTGGTGTGTGTGTGTGCCATTCGTTCCTGTGTTTGCATACACTGTCTGCTCAAGTTAGCTGAAAAGGGGGTTGGAAGCTCCCCTAGTGGCTTCTCCAGAGAATTACCTTAGAGAGCACCAGTCTGCTCAGCAGCAAGTTAATGGCACGAGAAATAGCAAACACTTACTTTTTTGTTTCCATATCAGCAGTCCAACTGTGTACCGTCTATTTCTGTTTGCTTACACATATATATGTGGCGGGAAAGGCTTGTTTGTGAAACAGTGTAAGCTCAAAAAGGCTGTCGGTATTTAGTGTTGGCAATTCAAGTACCGTGTTCTCATCAACAACTACTAAATAAAATAAATGTGTTGAGGGAGAGGGCTGTGTATTCTCATACACATGATTTTCAACGTTGCTTCACAACCACGTTTCAGCCTAATATATTCTGTGTTGTACCAAGAAAAGTAGGCTGCAGGAAAAAAAGCCTTTGAGCATAGCAAATAAGTGTTCTCTTCTTAAAAACTTTGATATTAAAGTTTTACTGAGTTTAGATATTCTGATTAATCAATGCAACATTATTGGGACATGCAGGCAAAACAAGAAAGCTCACTCTTGCAAACTAATATGGATTTTGCACTGGCTTGAACGTGTGTGCGCGTGATATGGTATGAACATGTGTTACGCCTGTTAATTGAGCCTACACTAATTGGTCCATCTCTGACACGCATCTCATGTCATTATGAGCTCAGAGGAGTGAACTGTCTCCCCTGGCAGGATGATACTGATAAGACAACGATGACTTCTACACCTCTTTCATTTCTTTTCGACGTGTAAGTGGCGTAACATGTGATGAGAGTGTAGCGTCATAGGAGGTGCCGTCCTGATGTGTTTGTTCTAAATTGATTTACTTGCTTGCTAATTTTTCTTCCTCTTTGCATATGCTTCGCTGCTGGCCGGCTGATTGTATCAGGACGTGGTCAGCAGCCCGGGGTATTTCAATTTCACTGGATTTAGAGAGGCCTGGGAGGAGGTGTTCACATTAGTGGCTCAATACAATCACATTTGTCAGCATGATCCTTTTTAAGTGCATTTCAATTAAGCTGTGATTCTTTGATTTTATTATGCCGGGCAGAATGCGTGGTGCTGCTTGAACAAGGATCTGTGTAATGTACACAATTTAATTTTCCTAATTGAGCTAACGTGCTTTTCATATCCTCATTCTGGAAATAATCTTTGATTCCTGTATCTGCTGCTGGAGGCTTTTTAATGAAAGAGGGCAGCCCAAAAACATCTGTTAGACCGGTGATTGAATCATCCGCATTCATGAGGGTTTTAGCATGTTGCCTGGTCCTTCATCTATTTTGGGGAATTATCTCCTGTGACTGCAGTAATACAAGATATTAATATAAATGTCTTTGTTGTTACCCCCCTCTCCTTCGCACTGATGACTTGTCATCTGGCTTTTGTTTCCACAGAGAACTGCGGTTATTGATACAATGTACCAGAAGTCTCCTTTAAACAAAAGGAGGGGAGATGCTTTGTTCTCTGTTTGCATAATCTATTTGTGTAGACTCTCCTTCTGAAAGGTGGGAGGCATGTTGAGCAAATCCTGTTTCCTCTTTGGCAAGTGGTTAGGTAATTGATTAAGCTGTTAAATACAAACACAAACACACCTGCGCTCACACGTGCACACACCACCCTCCTATTTACGTCCTCGATCGCAGCATATGGATGTGCTACGGTGTGTGTGTGTTTTTTTTTTCCATACCTGCTGACATCACACAGTGTCGCTGGAGTGCCAGCGGACAGCCTTAGACCCACTGCAGAGGAGAACATTTGTTTTCTTGCATCAGACCCGCTTTTACCAACAAAGAAAAGGGAATCCACGTAACCATCTACATTTCCGCCCTCCTCTCTCATCTTGTGGCGTGTTCAGTAAGAGGGAGTCACCTGCTGTTTAGCCCCCTCATCGTGTGACACACACACAGTGGCACAGCGTGGCTGTCATCGCCTCCACCAAGCCCGGATCAGGTGACCAGAACACCTCTCCGCCGGGCTTCCACTTCCCACATTTTCATTGGCCGCACTGAAAAATGATCACACGCACACGATCAGGACGTAGCCAGCAAAGAAGATCACCCAGGCCGTGGCCCGCAATATCCACAACCTGTGTCATAGAAATGCTCAAGTCAAAGGATGTTGACTCATCGGTCTTGGCGTTGGGTTTAGAGTTTGATGGGCAATGTTCCAACGTGAGTAATGCTACTCATCACTTATACACCTCTTCCAGCTGAAAAACCATGTCGTCTGGGGTGTTACCGTGACCTGGTGTTTTAGAGATTGCTGGTTGTCAAGGAGAACACGTGTTCAATTCTGAGGCGACATGCGACCACCGTGCCCACCTTGGTACCCGACTTATGGACAAAGGCGTGGCAGGCCGCTGATATGTCTGCAAGGCCTCCTCAGAGTCCTGTGACAAAGCAACGTTTTTCATGCTTGACTTCTGCACCTTGGACTCGTCAACAAAACTCTCCTAGTTTGCAAGAGGTAATTGAAATGATTGTTGGAGCACCCAGAGTTGTACTTGTGTGTATCACATATTTGTTGCTGTTGATAAAAGGCCCGCTTTATGACGTAAGGAAGGTCAGGGGGTCATGGAAGATGAAGGGAGTTGTCTTAAGTTCTGCCAGATGTTGTTTATGGGAATGTGTCACTGCAATGCCATGTCACTCATTACATGCCTGTGTGGTCGTGGACAGATGAGTGCCTTCAGAGCGTAGCCACACCCAGGGATAAGGCTAATTGATGCTATACTGCCATTGTCTTTAGAGCCCCATTATGTGGCTGCTGTGCTAAGTGGCGTAACAACAAGGGACACATGGACGCACGCTGGCAGTGCCCTTAATGTGGTGGGTGCTAGTTTTGTTTCTGATTATGGAGCATGATTTTGTTTTTTTTTCTTCTCATCTTGTGTTTTTCTTGGTGTCTCTCTTTGTGCTGGTCTGTTTTAACTGCCTGGGTTTGGCTCTCCATGGGCGGTGCTGTGTCCCCAGTGCCGGCATAGAGGGGTTTTTTCTCTGCCTCACTGGTGCCCACATTAGGGAACAACTTCCCCAAACCACCGAACCCACCCATAACCTTTTCTGCCTCAGGCTCGTTTTCCCTTGAGCATCTGAATCGTAGTCATGATAATGCGGTGGTGCGCTTAAAAAAAAGAAAAGAAAAAATCAAGCGTGAGACTAGTGCAGCTGAGTCACCCCAAGGTGCTTCAAACAACTATTACATTCAAAATCATTTTCAATTTGGCTCCCTTTGGTAAGCACTGCTCTAGAGAAGGACTCGCTCCGTCTCCCCCCCCCCCCCCCCCCCCAAGAGCAAGCCTGTGAAAACTTCTTCTTGTTGCCTAGCTACTCCCCACTTTAATGTGTAAAATGTTTTTGGCAGATGTTCCAGTAAAAGTCCAGTGCCATCAACTCAATCTGCTCTCCCAACAGACACATTTCAGCACCAGTTAGTGTGGAGAGAGCTCAGGTCCTTGACCTGCCCCCTTGCTGGGCCCCCTCCCGGTGGAAGTGCAGCAATCTGACCAGCGCACTCCTTGCAGACACCGTTGAGTCCCCTCTGTTGTGCTGTTCTCAGCCGAGTGTTATTACCCCTCTTTGCACAGGAAAATCTGCCCTGATTTCCATCGACCTGTCCCCGAATCAATGCTTTTAAAAATCTGAGACACCTTTTACTTAAGAGCAGAAGCATGCATTTTATGTTTTGACATGGTCATATTGATTGGGGGGGGGTGGGATGGAAAGGGTGTGTGGTGTGGGGGGGGGGGGGGGGGGGGGGCTGTTGACCTTCCTCTCCACCAATCTTTGCGCTTCTCTCTTTTTGCGCTCGCAGTCGCTGCCAGTGTCTGGTAACACTGCCATCTCTAATGGCTTTCCTGTGCTCACTCTACGCCCCCCCCCCCCACACACACACCCTCAACCCCGTCTTGTCTTCGGAAACCCCCCCCCCCCTCCACTAATCAATACTCAGTGCTCCTGCCTGTCCACACACACCACCTCACTCACATTTGGCCCGTTGATAAATTATGGATGGGGGGGCCTCTCACATCACATCTAAAATTTCTATTGTGTTTGTCAATGGATGATCAATACTTCACCTCGCCTCCATCCTCAAAGCCCCGTCCCCTCTTCCCACTTTCATCCTGTCTCCTCTACCTTTTTTTGAGGGTGGGGGTGTTTGTGTATGACTTTGCTCTGCTGGAAGTGCTCCTGATGCTGGGCTGTAACTAACACATAATCAATCAAATGGATCCGCCCCTTTGCCCGCGCCTCTGCCGTTTTCTTCCCTCACCTCGACTTTTGTCCCACTCTTTCCCTTTTCGGGGCGAGCACTAATATTTGACAAAACGACACAGGCCTTTGTCCTCCCCCCACGCCCTGAGACATGTAAAGGGAAATCATCACTAGAGAAACATGCTGTTATTCATGACTGGACTTTAGCTTTCACCGTTTATTGTTCTTGTGTGTGTGTTTTAAGCTAATGCTAGGCTCACTTTCTCTCATTCTCTCTCACATGTATGTAAACCATGCAGGGAAACAGCGGTGCAGGGGGGTGGGTGTCATTTAAGTGGCATTGGGCTTATCACGGCCTTAAGTTCAGCTGTGATCTTTGGCCCTGAGCAGCACCTGCTCGTTACGCCAGATCTCACCTCCCACCTGCTGACGAGAGGAGCCATGCCGCCTAATAACTTCTGCGGCAGCTCCCGGCCTCCTTTTCCATGACCACTTAACCCCCAACGTGGCCTTTTTAAGTGAAGGTCTGGTATGTGTCTGCCAGCCGCAGCTTGGCAGCCGGGTCTTTGTGCCATTACCTTAAGTAACATGCAATCTCCTGTCAACAGCGAGGCAAGAAACCACTTCAAACTACTACTCTGGAGGAGAGCAGTTGGAAATGTTTCACATTTTTGTCACTATTGCAGCTTCGCTATGTCATCTTCAGGCCTGTTAATGGTGGCCAATATCATTTCTTCCATATTTAGGCTGCAATAATACGTTTTAAGAGCGGAAAATGGAGTGGAACAGGCAGAAGACAAATTCCATTTTAATAAGCGCTAAACCTTAGTTTGCTTGTGTCTGCCTATACATTGCCTGGTTCCATATTATCATTTTAAATGGAGCTTTTAGTGTCTATGTATACATTACTGACCACGAAGCAGAGATGTTGTAACTCAATGCTTCCAAAAGGGCGGAGACTGTCTGGTCTCTGAGTGTGATCTGCTTCCTGTCTGTCTGCACCTCCTGCGCCCTCTTCATCAGTAGCAGGGCAACAGCCCCAACCTCACACGCACCCAGTTGTCCATTCCCATAGTCTCCTGCCATGTCCCCCCCCCCCCCCTTTCTCCTCTCCAAACCAGGGAAGGTAAAAATCTTTTAAGACCAACCTCCAGCTTCAGACTGCTTTAGACACGCCTGACTGGCTCACACCAGGAGCCCAAGTTGACCTTTTGCTACACAGACACAGTGACACACAAATGGTCTTAAATAGACTCGTGCACACACAGGGTCACTGACAGACAAACCACAGAGCAGCACGGCAGGAAGGGAATCTCTCTCTCTGTGCAGAGGTCAGCGGCTTTTATCTTTAGTACGTCTGACCTCCAGTGAGCGTCTCGTTCATCCGAAGGTTTCACATGTCGGAAAGTAGCAGCTAGTAAATGTTGAATCGTGGGTGTCTAGTTCTCACTGTGAAGAATCCGAACAGCAGATTCTATCTGTGACAAAGGTAGGAGAGGTGAGATTAAAAAGATCACCGTTAACCTCATATAATTGGTAAGTTTGATCTCTGAAAGCCAAAGGTCCATCATCATCATGTGATACCAAAGCCCCGCTGATGCCTCAGGGTACTGGAGGTCACTCTGGATAACTGCATCAGAAAAACATTTCAAAAATCCAGTATTGTTTATTCACAGATAATATTACATAGTATTGTTGAATTCCCACAATGAGAGATATTGGTAGGGGCATTGTGTTCAGTCTCCTATTGAGAAGGGCTGACATATCTCCTCCTCTTTCCATTCTCTTTCCCATCAAGAGTTCTCTCACACACACACATATGCACACTCTCTCTCACTTTCATCCTCCGGCCTGGATCCGATGGAAAAGGTGATGCACTCCTTCGCTCGCAGCACGTCGGTTCGGATTTGCCTCCAAGCGCAGCGAGACTTCCTGATTCGTGTGACAAACACAAATGCCTTTTTAAATTCCCACAGCCCCGGCTCCTTACCGGCCTCATACCTTGTAATGCATTATTCACATCCTCATCTTCAACGCCCACCCCCCCCCCCCAGGCCTCCTCCAACCATCTCGCGTCGTTAGAGGGACAGCCACACAAGACTTCCTTGGCAGGAAATCCATACAGCCTCGACTTCTTTTCTTCCAGTGGGCAATTAACAGCACCGCAGGCGCAATCTATTTCCTCTCATGACTGTAGTTAAAGGTGCGGGCGTTATGATGCCCTTAAATGACCGTGTTCATTTTTTTTTTTTTGTCAAGGAGACGATGGTGAATGAAAAGTTATGGGTGATTGGGTCGGTTACTACTGCTGCGTAAATATACATGTCATCGTCTCACAGCACTCCCACCATGACCATAGGGTGTGTGAGACATATTAGATACCAGGGCAATGGTAGCTGTAAACCCAGAACCGACGGCTTGACCTTCACTGAATATTTCTCATAAATGTATTCTGGGGTTGCAACTATTTATATTGTCCCTACATGTGCCCCTTGCAGCGGCCACTTGTTTTTGTGACTTCTTACTCGACTGGTCATTTGCTGGACTCTTGTTTACCCAGCGGTTTTAGTCCTGGCGGTGGACGTCTTAACGTCAGCAAGCTGAGCACCCCACGCCGCGGCCAAATCGCGGGACAGCCTGTCTCCGCCTCCCCCCCCCCCGTCGCCCGACACCCTGCCGCAGCCGAGCAGAGGCCCCGTCTGCTTCTTAATGGTGAAAAACGAGAGCTGTCATGTCGTAATCGTGTAATAACCGTGCACGGTGTCACGTTCAGCAATTAATGGGAGACGCTGGGACTGGGCTGCGTAAATCCTGTGCAGCGGAGTCTCCGAAGGCTTATGTTTAGGGTGTGTTCGTTTATTTGTGCGAGCTAAAGGCGGCGAGGTGAAGATATGCATTGGGGTGGGGTTTTTTTTTTTTACGTGTGACTGTCAGAAATAGAGGGCTGAACAATGGTGAAATCATCTGGGGGTTTGGGCCTCAGTGATGACTCGGCAGACTTTTTTTTTTTTTTTTTTGCCACCCTCATCGCCCTGGAAGGTTTGTCAGTCTTCACTGAACTGTGTTAATAATCAACACTACTATAAAAAAAAAGTGATCTTTGGAAAAGGGTCACAGGTCAGGTTAGATATTATTGCTATTATATGATATCCCAGTGATACCGGAAAATGTTTTGAGCTCTGTAGTAGTATATTTACTCTGCTGCAGTTATTAGAAACGCCGGTACCTAGCAAATCTTATTCTATAACACGTTAAGCAAGAGGACATGTATGAGATACATTTTTTTTGTAAATGAGAGATTTGAAAACGAACCCTTATGATGCTGCGTTGATAGCTTTAGTGGAAAAGTTTTTCTGAGTGCGTTAGTCGGTCACAGGCAACGGTGGTCGGGAATAAACACATCCACACCATGCCTAAATTGTCAGAAGAGGGTCGAGGGGGGCCAGTGTCTGATGACTGGTGTGAGAAAGGGTCAGGGTGGGGTTGGGGGGGCGGCGGCGGCGGCGGCTCCCAGCCTGCCCATAAGGCCGCTCTTTATGGAGGGCAGACAGATGAGGTGAGCAGGGTAAGCTGTCGCTGAGACCGGAGTAATGACGAGAGCAGTCTGCTGCAGCCAAACCCTCTTGATTGTTTTGAACTTGTTTTGGGCGTGGGCGGGCTCTGACTTTATGAGGTGTTGGGATCGCTTTGACTTTGTGTGTGTGTGTGCGAGTGTGCAAAATCTCTGTGCGTTTGCACGTATTTTTCTGAAGATAGACCATAGCTTCATAAAGAAATATACAGAGCTTGTTACTTTTTTGTGAACACGTGAGTTTTTAAATATATCAAATCAAATGGCCTCACTAATGTGTCTATGCGCGCACACACACGCTGGTCATAACTTTTTGTGGTTGGCTTGGAGAGTGGACAAAATAAGAAGTAAAAATGTACTTTTAGACCTACTTGAATCTCTCCCTCCTCCTGTCTCTGGGAAAGTAACACACACACACACACACATGCCAAATCGCTCTATGGCCTACATTACACTCTTCTTGAGACATATCACAATTTCTCTTTCTTCCCAAGGCTCATCAGTTTACTTATAACATTGATTTTGTCAGCGCCATTGATGTTTAATGCATCGGCACCAGTGAGCTTATCTTCACTTTAATAATAGTGAAATCTTTTTTAATATTATGTGATCTTGCATAGATCTTTGTGACAGAATGAAAGCGCCATGGAGATGATCAAACAGCCCCGCTTGTTTCGGGTCACGTCTCCTCCGTCTGTCTGTCAAAAGCCACTCCAGGGAGGGTTTCGGGAATGAGAAAGCACTCTTGACTGGAGGGAATTTCTCCACAACAACGCCAAATCACTCAGTTTTCCTGCTCCTCCCCATCCGCCATGGATATGTGTCAGAGACCGACGTCTGTCACAGTATCCCAAGGCAGCCTCCACATCCAACAAGGCACTGGCGCCGCTTGTCTTGTCACCTGTTATCTTTACCATGTCTTGGAGTTCTGCGTCAGATCACTCACAGCTTTGCTAAGAAATTGCCCGGGTGGGAGTTTCACAGCGTGGAACGTGGCCTCTATTGCGTCTGCTGAAAGCCGATGACCCACAATGGCTGGAAACCAGTTGAATAGGAGTCCCGCGGGAACTTGTGCTTCTTTTTAATAATCGAGTCAAGATGATGGTTTGGATCATGTTTGGATGTAAACCAACCGCTAGTGAAGGATGACAGATGGCACTCACTTTTCCATTTAGAAAAGTCTTCTAAATTATTCGCAATGTGCAAATGATTTATTTCCACATTAAGTGCCAATAGAAAAAGCAGTGAGGTGATCATTCAGCTTACGACACAGTTGGCCGACTAGTCACGCAGTCTTTTTGTTCTGGTCAGCCAGCAGTATAACCATGGACTGATCCTACTGTTCTTACCATCAACGAGCCTGAGCATAAATACTCTCAGAATGCGTTGTCTCAAAAGGGACGTTGAAGAAAAGGTTTCCTTGTGAACGTTTTGGCAGGAAAGTGAAAAAAAATAATCATTATTGTTTTTATGTTTCTGTAAGAAAATAAATGAACATGCCATTATCTCTCCCATGTCAACATGAAGATTAAAGTCTTTAGATCTCTCCCGCACTGTATTGATTCCAGAACAGAAACATGCAATTCACTGAGAGCTGATCTTTCCCTCTAAAAAAACGTACCCAACAGACGAATGTTCCACGTAATACCTCATCACATAAGCACGCTGCATGGACAGCAGACACACTATCAGTGCTATTAAAAACCCCACTAAATATCCACTTGGGAAGTGACTGTTGATTGAAAACAACTTACTTAAAAAAAAAAAATCAATGTGGCCAGGCGGACAGTAAAACAAGATCAGCCACATGTTAATAAGTTATTGAAGATTAAAAGTTTGCAAACCACTGCCTACTTTCACATGCAGAAAACATAGTAAATCTGTCAAACTACAAATTCACCTAAAATATTCACGCTTCCTTTTTCCTTTGTCTCCACCAACTACTGGCGAGAAGTTGGGCTTTTTTGTACGAGGGAGTTGTTGACTTTGTATATTTAGCCACAAGTGATGGTAACATCCAGTGTTCATCCGTTTTTACAGAGGAAGTACACAGATGAGAGGCTAAAAACCCCTTTAGAGTTGAAGAATCGAGTGGGAATTTGACATTTATAAACACCATTCAAATCCATGTTGTTTTTAAAAAATATATACATCCGTGAGAGTTTCACGAAAAAACTAGATTTCTTAATAAATTCCACCAAGTTGTTGCCCCTACGCTGTGGGAGCTACCTGCAGGGAAGGAGACATCTTTTCCTGAGGAGTTTGTCGATGACTCCCCCATGTGGTTTCCCCTTTTGGCATGCCTTCTGACAGGCAGATTACATTTGCTGTACAAAGTGGTTGTAGGTACAAGCATAGAGTATGTACTTTGGATTAATAGAGAGTGATATGTGTGTAAAGAGCGGTGTACTTTATAAACCCTCAGAAGTCCTGCGGTGAGTGCGTGGTGCTCAACGTACGGATTAGCAGAGCACTTGTGGCAACGGAACATCTCTTACAGGTGTTCTGTAGCTGAAATGTGTGTTTTTGGGACCCTTAAGTATTCTGGAATTACTTTAAATAGCAATAATCATGAAATAATATGCCTTTCAAATCATGACGCGATTAAAAATGTATTTTAAATGTTTGTCTTTCCGTGTGTAAGTGCACGTTTTTTCAATGCAGCCGCTGCTCTGTTTCAAACTGTCGACATTTATTTTACACAACGTCACATCGAGTCCACCGAGGTGCACGGGGGAAACATCTTTTTCTAAGCACAGGAACACCACAAATATGCTCCCGGAGATACGACACAGCGCTGAAGCCAGGAGCAAAAATGTCTACTGAGTGATACGATTTTGCTTCTCTGTTTGCTCCTTTTTTGTCTCCTTTTGTTCTTCATTGTTTTTCTTTCTTTCTGTCTTGCTTGTTTTCTTATTTCCCCACCTCCCCTCATTCAGTGTCCCTGCAGATTCCCCTGCTGTCTGCTCTCGTCACATTCCCCAATCTGTTAGCCCTCTGATACGGGGGCCAGACTTGAAAGGAAGTCTTAAAGACGAGAGCTTATACACTGTGCCAGATTTTGTTAAATAACTACGAGATGTTGGTGCCAATTCATCGGTAATTGTCCCTTCTGGCACAGTCTGTTGAAAGTCCTGGAGAAGCCTAAGCTCAAGATCACTGCAAGTGTTAATCTTCTTATACTTAAGGTATCAGGTTTTCTTTTGATGTCGCTAAACATGTTGACTCCCATCCCAGCGCAGAAGGCAATCCAGACATAGCTATCAGCGGGATGGGGGGGGGGTTTGTCTGCCTTCGTCTTCCAAGAATCTCATGCTGTATGTGTTTTCTCTCACAGAATTCATTATGGTGCCTAGAATAAAACGGGAGCGGCGATACAAATGAAATCAGAGGAGAAGGGTTGATTCTGCACTAATTGTCCTTTCTGTAACACCGTTTGGCCTGATGGTGTACTGTGTAGAGTGGCCTCCTGTATTTTTAATGGGACAAAATCCTGCTTCTCATTCAAGTCAGTATAATTGCCCCAGGTTATTTCCAAGACCTTCTTTGTCATTGTCAAAATCCACAAAAAAAAAAAGCCACTTGAATAACAAAATGTCCTGTCCACAGTATACATGTTATTTGCGTGTCACGTTGTGTACATACACTAGCGGTGGTGCCGACCACACAGATCCATACGCTGAGGAATCCGCCCCAGGCTGTCAGGTGGACGAGCCCGGGAAAGGTGCACCTGCTTGAGCCCGCCTTCCCCTGGCACGCCGGGCCCCCTGGGGTGCTCAGGTGAGCCTTCGGTGCTCAATCACCTGATGCTTTTTGTCAGGTGAGATTCTCCCATCAGTCAATCAGTCATGTGGGGCCTTAGGTGGTAGGTGATAGTTCATTGGCTGTGGGATTAGGGCGAGCTCCCACATGTACAGAAACACTGATCCCACACACAGGTGGAGATTTGTCATGGGCTGGTAGGAGCTCATCTGCGATCGAAAGCGGTTTTTGAACGTGGCGTGTGCGCACGCATATGCGTCCGTGTGAATTTTTTCATAACTGTCAAATTTGTTAATGTACCTCAACAAAATGTGTGCATATGCATATCTATTCCATTTAAGATAAGTATTTGACAACCAAGACACAGACTTCTTTTCCTTGTTCATGCTGCAATCAAAAACAAATGTCTGCCGGCCTGGGGGGACTCTTAAAACATGCGTCCTGGATGATTTACGGCAGAGTTTAGAAGTTAATTGTGCGGGTTTGTTATTGGAAAAAGACAGGTGGGGGACTTGGCCGAGACATGTTTTATCAATTTGGCTGTGTCTTTCTATGTATCTTTAAAGCAGTGGCGTAATAGGACCCATGTTTTACTGTAATTCCACTTTTGATTTAGAGGTGTCTTTCTTTGGCAGCCAGAGCAGTGAATGCTCCCAGTGTGTGCAGAAAGGGGCTTGGAGGTGATTTGGGGTTACTTGGTGCTAATGTGAATCCCGCGTCACAGACGCACAAACGAGTAGGGTTATAAAAAATAGTGGTGGAACCAAGACAGTTGAACGGTTAAATGGGTTTGTTTAAATAGCTTTTTTGATAATGAGTAACCTTTTTTTCTTTGACAGCTCCTAAAAGGCTTGACCCCCCCCCCCCCCCCTCCAAAAAAATAACATACACTAGGATCCAAAGAATACATTTTCTGTCTGCAGTTAGTCCTCAAACACATGCAAAGTTTCAAATACCCCGAAGCTGATCTACGCCAAAATGAGCTGGAAAAAAAAAAAAACTATTACAGAGAGCTCAAATGACGCTTGGTGGGTAGACTGGCATCAGTCAAACCCACAGACTGCCCCGGGGGTCACACTAAGGCTGGCACTTAGAGTTTTAACACAGAGACAGCGCACACATTATCCAGCTAATGACGGAATTACAGCACTGACTCACCATGTAGCTACATGTAAGCGATGGGGAGACGGCAATAGATTATCGTCGGCAGAAAAGAGGCACTTTCCCAGGAAAAAAAAGCAGCTGTCAGTGAGAAAGAGAGAGCGAGGGGGGGGGGGGGGGGCAGAGAAGGAAAGAGAGGTGGAGATGGACATAAACTCCAGAGAAATGGTGGTTTAGATGATTGTAATTATGACCCTGTGAAACACTCAATACTATCATTATCATTGAGTCATGTGTCCCATGTAAAAGAAAGGGATGTTTAAAAGAATGTGTCATCAGCGTCTGAGGTTGAAATGGCTGCACCAGGTTTACGCTGGAAACGAGAAAAGATGTATGGACTGTCCTTTTCACATTGCCAGAGTTAATAAACCTTTATAACCTATCCAAGAGGACGTGGTGGATTATGGTCACTGTCTCTCACACACACACACACACACGCGTATTTTCCTGCGTGGCGATGAGTGCATGTTTTAATTTGTCCCTGGATGCTTCGGGGCCTCCTGCAGACACGTGGACATGTTCAAGTGTTTATACGCGGCTGGTGTAGAGCCTGAAGTGTCCCGTGCCTTAATAGGAAAAGGCTGTAGGTGCGAGCGCAGTGACTTTAGGCCTCGATGTTGCGGTGACTCTGTATAAAAGCTGTGGTCGCTCTGTTTTCTTTCTTTGGTTTTCAGAGCGAACGTCTCAGAAGTTCATATTTTCAGTGGCAACACTGACGGCACCATGAATTCACCGAGTGCTGTATTTTTATCCCCGTCTCATAATGAAAGTTCCAGAGGGAAAAAACAGTTCCAGCGAGGGTGGGGTGGGTTCTGAGAAGTGTGGGTGTTTTGTGGGTTCGGGGTCATAAGAGAAGGGTGCTAATGTACCGGACACGGTAGGCCTTTTGGGAAAAGCGACTATGAAAACTGTTCCCCCTCCCGCATGTGCTCCCTGCTTCCAAAAAAACAAGCCTCTGAGCAAACGCCGCGCCGGATGCTTGTCGACTTTTCCGAGGGTGTAATCCAATCGAGCTGAGTCTGAATATTCTCAAGCAAAACGGCTCCAAGTTCAATTACGCATTACAAGCCGCACGACAGTTTCCATTGTGCAAGAGTCAGTCAGTCCGACAAGACTTGACTAAACCGAGCGGGGCGCCCCGGTTCACACTGGAGTCAGTGTGCCGAGACAGGAGGGAAGGGCCCTCTTAACAAGAGGCCCTCTCAGCCACTCTATAATAGTAACACATACCTGGAGAGAAGAAGACACCTGAGACCTAGAGGCAACTAGCTAACATCGTTTCCCCTCTAGGTTGCACCCTCTTGTACTTTACTGTTGTCAAACTGTTATGGTTCCATGGCCTTTTGTGTTGATTGTGAGAGTGTGACTCATGAGGTGGAGGGGGGGATTATCTGGTAGCCCCATAGCCTTGGGCTTAGTTGTTTGTAATGAATCCAAAAGAGCCCTCTCTTTAATCTGCGCTCCGAGGACAGAGTTTCACTCTACTGTACGCAAACGATTCAGTGCTCATCTTGACAGATATCACTTAATCAGCGGTGACACTTCACAGGTCCTTGGCACCCGAGCTGCTATGCTTAGGCGGTTCCAGGGTGTAATTCACAGCTCATCCATGTAACCTCCTTTCCCTTTGGTGGCAGGGAGAGGAAAAAAGAGAAGCCCCCTCTCCGCCGTTAGATCACTCCGGTGGCGGAGGGAACGCTGGAACCAACCCTGTTAAAACTCCAAAACATTCCCTCTTCAAACCACCATGACTGAGTAGATTAGGCCTCCATCCGCAGGAAAACAATCTTATTTCCTGAAGATATTTGGGGGCGTTTAATTCAGAAACAATGCTGGCTGGCGCGCTGAGCCTCTTTTATTGCATGCTTTTTTTATTGCCATTCGAGGAGTTATTCAAATAAAGTAAATGAGCGGTTCAGTGAAACGGGTTAAGATGCGCACTAAATACATTGGTGTCGGGCTTAATTATTCCACCGTATGAGTCTTTTATTGTGCCTACACCAATGAAAGTCAAGGGAATAGAATCAGAGAAACATGCGTTCCTGTGTACTCGCTCTAGCCTTTGTAGAAGCCATGTCATTGTTGACACACGGCTATATACATATTTCATTGGGACGTGCATATTTTACTGTGTAATCCTTGGCAGGCCAATCCTTTGTTCACAGTATGTGGAGAATCCCAAAGAGGGGGGAGATTTTCTTTGTGGGTGCTGTTATATAAGTGAGAGAAACGTGTAAATGCGTTGCGACAATCGCAATCAATTTGAGTTTCACAAAGACGTCTCAGATAATCACAAAGGAGTGTGCATGGTAGAAACAAGTGATATATGTGCGTTACATAATAGATACTGACTTTTATAAGAATTATAAAAGCATTTAAACCCTCTTTTGTAATCCACATTATTTCCTCATTCTCATACCATTGACGTAACTGGAGGGATTCTTTTTCTACAGTTCAATTTCCCATCACGACAACGGGCTTAAATTTAATGAAATCCACAAAACCCAACGCAAACTTATTGGCGGACCATGAAGCGAGGCATAATCTGCTTGTGCAGCATGCACGGGATTGCATGTGGTAACTTCCAGTGCTCTGCCGGCACGGCGTTGCGGTTGGAGGAGCGATTATGCTGTGCCAGAGAAATGCTAATGTCTGTGTTCGCCAGAGACATAACATCCACACACAATTAAAAGCACAAACAAGTGTCAGACAGTGTTTGTGTTAATAACTGGGTTTGGTGGAAAGAGAGAGTGAGGTCACAAACACGTGTTGCCTCTGCTCAAGAAGGGGGGGGGGGGGAGAAATACTCATGAGCGCAATCTCACTGGAAACACAGAGGAGAGTTGTGTGGCTGCTCCACTACATATCGACTGCTAGCCCCCCCCCCCCCCCGAAAACCGTTCACAGGAGGGACTTCAACCGTATCACTCCCCTCTAATAGCCCGGTGTACTCTGGCTACTCATGCTACCAGCACTTGATCTTTGTGTTGCGTTTAGGTGCCTCTGGTCCTGCTTCCTTTTACCAGTCAGCCTCATTCACTCGCAGTTGGAGAAGAAGTGTATCAAAGCGCTTGTATAAATTAGTTGTGAAATGCACATGCATACATGCGTGTGTGTGTGTGTGCGCAGACACGTATAGACATGCACACAAGATCTTCATCAACAACAGATTGACCCGTGTAAGGAGTCTTGGAGGTATTCCTTTATTGATCCCGGGCAATTGCATCTTAACTGGTCGAGGCCCCTGGGGGCGACCCATCAGCACTCTGTGTATTCGCACGTACCTACACGTGCACAGACACATACGCCTGGGAAATAATGGATCGCAGGGAGAAAAGAGATACTCTACACCTTCCTGAAATACGTGCAAGCCATTTACCTGTGGTGTCTCTGACTGTTGAGTGTCTCGTATTATCTTACGGTGACATTTTTGTGGGATTTCGGAGGTGATCATGCCAGATGTTGGTGTCTGATTTGCCTACGGTAAAAAAACTAAACGCAACACGAATCAAGAGCAGATCTCTCTCTCAAAATGATATTGCTCATTCATTCGGAGGGAGATCACATATCGCGTTCGTCTGTCTGCCAAAACAAAGTGTCTCAAACTATTCCGCGGACATCACAGCCCGAGATAGCGCTTCTTATTCATCTGTCGCGATTCAAGGAGTTACCTTCTACTCGGGCTCGACATATAATCTGCGATACGCGTGTCGGTGTCACCACGTCCTCGCCGAAGCACTGTCAAAACCTACAATTGTTCCAAAAGCCAGTTATTATCTGTCCGGGAATATTTTAGCTGGGCATTAAAAGGGCATCTTTGTATGTTGCGTGTTGAAGATGAAGTCTCCTGCTGTCTTCATCCTTTTGTCCTCCAGCATCCATGTGCCCTTTTGATAGTCTCAAGAACATGGAAAGAGCTCTTTCTCTCAAGGTCAAACACTCCACACACTATGCCATCGATGGCTGATGATCTACAAATCATAAGTATTGATCACGGCAGTGATCGTACGGAATGTAGGGCAGACGGTAAAATCATATCCACTTAGGCTTAATAGCCCACATTAAAGCAATTATGCACACAAACTAAGACTGTCTAGTCTTGCGCATATTATGACGATCCATATATCTTCTTTTTTTTTCTTCTTTGCATTCTTATCCATGCACTTTTGTTAATGAATCATGGTTGTACTTAGTATTGACTGCTTCAGTTGGAGCAGTTGTAATTGGTTGGACGACCCCCCATCAACTCTGTGGCCTTGTAGGTAGCACTGTTCTAGTCGATGGGGTAACGTACTTGTGGTTTTACTGTATACGAGTGTCGATACACATTTTTATTATTTACAAGCACCGTCCGTTGATCCTCTAATAAAGTTTGGGTATCCCGAGTCAGTCGTCCTCAGCTAGGGTGCAGGAGTATTGGAAAAGCAGTCCAACCATTTTCTGTTAATTTTAGGCAAACACTTGACATTACGGCTACGGTGTCATTGTGTTTTAAAAGCGATTCAAGAAAACGTCAGTAAAGCACTAATAATCTTTTACACTGCTCTACGGCGGCATAAGAAGGTTAAATGCTTCTCTCAAAGGCATATTGATCGTGCTTAATGACTTAAACATGTTATTCACTTTCACTGGATTTATTGTTAGCAATTAGAGTTTTGATTACAAGCCCACCTTAAATGACCACAAACACTTTCATTACTTAAACTGGAAAGAATTGAACATGGAATCCATGTTTTGTGTGCTACCAGATGTAGACTCTACTCCATCAGTCTGTAAGATAAACCCACATACGATTACCTTACTTTTGTCTTGTAATTCAATAAGCATCCCTATATACCTCTAAATTATGAGCGCTACATTCCAGCCATCGATCACCTTTTTAAGCCAAAGTAAACCGTGAAAGGTATTTGTAAATGCTGTTTGAGCAAGGTCCGCTCCAGATGCATCCGGCCCATCCAGAGACTGACGCTTGTGTATGCAAGCTGAGGCATCATTCATTAGAATTCCAGGATTCCCCGAGGCGTGAGACAGTGTGATTTAGAACTGGTGATATATGCAAGTAAAACTGCTGACTGTTAGTTCAACGTGTTTCCAATAAAACCAAAACATGTCTCTCTTAAGTTGTGGCTCCGATGGGTACATTCTAGAAATGCTACCAAATTGCATAATAGGAGTTCCCATTTAGCATACTGTACAATGAGTTGTATGAACACTTGCAGAGAACTGTAACCGCTTGTGAAGCTGAACACTCTACACTCTTGATTCCATTTTATGTTTAATAACTTTCTCCTTCCTCTTTTTATCTTCTTTACAACAAAACACTCGTGCTCATGAAACATGTATTGCTGTGATCTGCATATGCCAATCCCCTGATTTGGGTTGTTAAATGCACATAGTCAAAGCACCAATACATATTTTCTTAGGCTGCTAAGAGTTTATATCTGGCTTCTAATTTTCTCCACAAATTCTGTTATAATTTACCGGC
The DNA here is from genome assembly GCF_949316345.1 of Pungitius pungitius. NCBI lineage: Eukaryota > Metazoa > Chordata > Actinopteri > Perciformes > Gasterosteidae > Pungitius > Pungitius pungitius. The sequence goes on from NC_084903.1 coordinate 19,383,995, forward strand.
AGATTCTTTGAGGGAGGAACTGTGCACGTGCTATTTGGCGTTGCGGAGCTTTCTCTGAAAAACTTATGTCATCGAGCTCTTTCATTATCTAACGTTAACACCCGAGAGATCAACATTGCCTCGAAGATATGGGTTATAATTGCTCTTATTGGTTTATTGTGTGAGAGAACGAGCCTTTGATGTATTTAAGGGACCAACCTAATGAATCAGTGAATGCAGAAACGGCCTATCCTGGGAGCTGCATTCAAAGAGGTAGTGGGGGTAGGGAGGGATGTGTGTAGGGAGGAGGAGGAGGGGGGGGGGTGTTGAAAGTTTCAACAGTGTACTCTTTAGTTTCAAGCATTGATGAACAAACAGGGACTCAGAGAGGGCATAGAAAGGCATGGTGGGTAATCAAGTGTAAACATCCTATACAATGTCCAATGGAGAGATGCGTGACCTCAGAGTTATGGGAGCAGGCTAAAAAGAAGGGGGGGGGTGGCTTATTTAGCAAAAATGTCAAAGTGCTTTTGACCCAACAGTGACCGCTCCACTAGCACACCACCACCGACACACACACACAAGCCCGCCGGTCGTTAATCATCGTCAGCGCTGAGAAGCGGGCCGTGTTTGAACCGAATGACTAACAACGGCTCCTCCTGCATAGATTGTGTCCTTTCTGATTTCCTGTTGACTCATTACTGAGACTTTGGAGCAGCTTTTTATCATCTCATTTGCTCCCTTTGAGGCTGGTGCAACGGGGGGAGGGGGGGGGGCTGTGAGAGTGCAGAACAAGCCATGTGGATCTGGTTACCCCCGGCGTTTCCCACAAAAAGTGATCACAGACTGAAAGTTGAGAGCGCGTGTACCTTGCAGCAGGTTTACTTGCGTTACCAGTTTAAACTGTCCATTGTGCTCCCAGCCTGCCCACAGACCCTCCTCCACGTTCTCATGTCCCATCAGGTCAGGCAGGTTAACTGCCAAAGGGAGGCAGCGGGGGTGGAGGAGGGCAACGCCACCTCATCTCTACCCCTCCGTGGCACTGGAGCATGCGCAACACATTGGAAGAAAGGGAGAGAAGTATATACTACAGCCATTTGATGAGCAGCAGGGTAATAAATTCATTAATCATCATTATATGCCTCATCAAACTCTTTGCCAGCCTCTCCATGGGAGTTACACAAATTAGCCAGTGAAAAAAGCAGTGATTTTAGAGGAGCTAGGTAAGTGCTTTTTGATTGCTTTCTTGAACAATGCTTCCCCTGACAAGCTAATAAATCAGATCTTTCTATACTTAAAGTGCAGCTACTGTGAACCCAATCTGAGCTCCCCAAACACAAAAAGGGACTCTACGTGGGACAAGGGGTTTTACTACAGCCGAGTCTCTTTCACAGATTTGTTTTGGATTCCACCTCTTTATTCTCTAACAAAGAGGCCCGGGTACAAAGCTTTTGATAACTGAATGAACTGCTGTTATGTCTCCAGATGCAACCAGGGATTTTCTCATATTGGATCAAAATAACCCCGTGTTTGACTATAGATGAAAAAGAAAAAGACTGAGCCAATAGTGACCATATGGTACAAAATTCAATTAGCTTGTCTTTCTTTTCTTTTTCTCTTTTTTAAGCAAGTCGGGGTTTTAAACATTTTACACAAGGGCTACGCATGGGCCGATGCTTATAGGGCTGTAGCTTGCCCACTTTGGTCCGCACGGGGAAATCTTAGCTGGCAGGTGATGCATACCTACCACAGCGATCATATCCTTCCATCCAGATGGCCATTCCATGCAAGACCAACAAATCATCCATCAGACCGGAAACGGCTTCTTTATTGAAAATGAGGTCAACGGAAGATTTGAGGCTAGTTTGTGGCTGACCATATTGGCCTCCTCCCGGTATTAGCAGAGCTTGAGTTGGTGTGTTGGACGGGAGGATTCGTGCGGGAAAAGTGATGCGGTTGGAGGGGTTAGCCATCGGGGGGGGGGGAGGGGTAGTTAGGGGTGGTCTTTATCTGTTTAAAGCCCCTCTCTGATGAGATTACCTATTGGAGTTGGCTGTAAACCACTCAGTTAATCAGGGTGCAGCAGCCAACACACTCCCACTGGCATGCAGCCACTGCTTGATTTTTTTTTGGGGGGGGGGAGGGATGGATGGTGGTGTTTTTTCATCTCTGTCTGCAATATTCATATGTCAAGTGTAATACTTGCAAGCATGGGCGAGAACTATAAGCACATTTAATTTTTTTTTTATGTTTAGATTTGGACCAAACCCAACAGCTACCTGCAAGCACCAAAACCAGAACAGCCAGTGTGCTGCACCTCCGGCAGCACGGTCTGCAGGGTTGCATCACCAAGCAGGCACTTTACTAAATTGGAGACACCGTGTCACATGGGGCCCATGCAGCTTCCCATTGTGTGGGAGTTGGAGGACCAGTCTGGAGCAGCGAGTTTTGAATGAGTCCTCCTCATTAACGTAACGTTCTCTGCGCTGAACTGAGCGCTTCTTAAAATAACTTTGGGAGGAGGGGAAGGGGGGGGGGGAAGAAAAAAAAAGGGCAGTGCCCCGTTTATCTCCATCTTGGGAACTGATCCAATTAAGTAAGTGCACATTTGCATCCATCAGACTACACCAAACTGGGAAGAAAAGTGGAAAAGCTCAGAGCAAACAAAAGGGCCAGCAGTGAGAAAAAGGTCCATTTGTTGTGCAAGGTGGTTTGGAGAGGGTAAAGTGTCCCAGATGAACGGTGGATAATGTTGATGTTACGAGGGGGGGGGGGGGGTGCGTGCGCGCACGGGCATTATAGCGGTCATTAGGACAGATATCTGTGTGGTAATGTGGAGCAGATGTTGAGAAGAAAGGGATCATTTAAAAAGGGCAAATGTAAATAAACAGTCAGGCAGCTTGGTACCCCTCCTCCCTCCTGGACCCTCTGAAGTCACTGAAAGAAAACAGTTCATCAATCTTCATCACAACCGCTGATATTGCAATATCAGAGGGCATTACAACAAATACGTTGACGTCCTTTTTAATGTTTCCACGAAAACCACATCTTTTATTATTACCATTTAATAACAAATCTACAAATGACACATCCAAAGACCACGGCTACCGTGAACGATGACAAAAACACAGGCATCAATCAGTGTTGCGGGAGTGGCGCTGAACTTGCTCACCTGGTAGGGAGGGAGGGAGGGAGGCGTAGCCCGGCGAGGATACAGACCGGACCTGTACGGAGTCACAGGAGGAAGAATCTGCCGCTTGTCTCCCCCTCCGATGCACACACTTGCTGCTCTGTGCAAACCTTTTGGGGCTTTGGCCTGGAGTGGAGTGTGAAGTCCCTCCCGCGCACGTAATGTGTGTGCGCGCGGGGTCGCCTTCTCCAGAGCGGGGTGCAGCAGCCCCTCCTCCGCCTTATTGGTGTGAGCGCCGGGGAGCCCTTACATGGCCACTGAACACAGACCCTTTGCAGTCACGGGGTCAGAGGCTCGCGCCACACTGCTGTCAGAGCAGATTGGTCGATGAGCCGCTCCTCTCGAGGAGTCAAGGTGCTCGCAGAGTAGCGCTCTGTGGGTATTTGTTTGTGTTAAGTCATTTCTATGTTGCAGATGGACGTCTTGTCTGCGTTTTGAAGCATAGTTTGGGCAATTTTTAGCGTGATCATCCACTCTCGAATTTAGAGTGATCTTTAAAAAAAAAAATTATATAATTTTAGTTTTGCATTATGAATCTGATTTGTTAAAACAAACATACCTACATAGACTTGTATTTGCCACTGGACCTGAATGCCTCAATTCTCCCAACCTCCACCCCTGGCCTCCTAGGACTTCATCGTTCATCACTCTTCATTAGTGGGGGGGTTTTTCCCACATTTTTCCCCCCCTCCCTTCTTCATAGAAATGTTTTATTTATGTTAGGAGGGGGGGGGGGGGGCATTTAAACCATCTCGCAGCTGAAAATTACACGTGTAATCTCTCCCAGAGGAACTCCACGGAGAAATAGAATAACAGACCATGAAGTGCAAAAAAACAGTGGTAAATCACTGTGTGCCACCTTATCGGGTCTCTTTAAAGGGTGTTCAGGAGCGTTTTATAACTCCACTTAACATGAACGCTGGTGCCAAGGCTTTGGACTCAAGTTACGTAGTCGCTATTTTTTTACTTTAATGATTCCAAAAAGGTGGGTGGACGCACAGAGGCATTCCTGCAGTCAATTGTTAGATTGAAAGTGTTTTACAAGTTGTACGGCCCAAACAGCTGTCAACTCAAGTCTTGCGGGAAGTCTTGCCAGGAGAAATATTGTGTCCTCAATTAGCCTTCTCATTTAGGGAATAATGATGATTAAGTAGCCATGAGCGGTTACTGAAGTCCTCACTAAAGATGAGTCCTCTCACTTCTTAACATTTAGAACATAATGAAAAAGAGCTGAAGGGCCGTACACTGGTATCGGCTGCAAAACTCGGGGCCAAATAAACAATTTGTTATACTGCTTTAGTAGCCACATAGAATATGCCGCATTTGCTTTTGAAATACAAGTGTGCATTTTATCCAGTAAAACATCACAGTGACATTTGCTTTAAAGCTGAGGAAACCTGAACATCCAGGGGAAACAAATATCCCAAACCGCCATCTGCATCTCAGTCCCGGATATAAACGAACCGCATTTGTGCAAGAAGAAGAAAAAAAAAACACACCCTCCTTTTTTACTCTGTACCCCATTAGGCAACGGCCGCGTTGCTGATCACCCACACACACACACACACCCGCCGTGAATAATGTGCGGGAGTCTTTTTACACATTTGGGCAAAATTTGACCCTCAACTCTTATACGGTTGGCACCGTGCAGACCGACTACGGGTTGTGATGCGGCCGCACTCGGCCCGCGGAGTAATCCCTCGGTGATGCTGGCAGCGTGTTTTATCAGCCGGTTCGGGTTTCACCTTCGCGATCCGACACAGCGCGCTGCTATCTGGGAGGCGTTCACGGAGCTGCCCGGTGGCAGGTGTCTTAATCTGTTTTTGGTCCACAAGTTTCTTCACAAAGTCTGCCCGCTGCCGCAAATCTTTGGCCAACCTATAAAACAGATCTGTTATTGGGGAAACATCTGTTTTTAGCGGTCGATCGAGCAGCATTAGCGCCTGTGATGAATGTACGCCGTGATGCTAAAAGGATTTAAAGGGGCAACGGATGCCATGGTTAACGTTGACGTTAGATCCAAGTCCCCAAAAGTATTGGCACTATTTTACCATTGGAAAATCCCCTTGATGACACAGCCACTGTCGTATCTACTAACGAAAGAGAAGAGGATAGTTTTGTGTTGGCTGTATGCAAATAAATTACTCATTAACTTAATGATGCTTTTTTTCGATTGACAAAAATGTACATTGTACTCTTCCGGGTCAAAGCAGCAGGATTCACCATCATAGCTGACTCGGTTCATTTAAAAAACCTTGAGTTGCGGCCTTTAGAATGAATAGCCTATGCCCTGGCCTTTATTTTGGAGGGGGGGGGGGAACTCTAATTGATACGACGACAGTAACAAGAAGCATTTTTCCCAAACACCCCCGGATCGTCCGTCTGAACCCTCCAGAGTAACAAAGTCGGAGTGAAGGGTACAGACCTTATCCTCCTCTTTTTCTTTTCTGCTTCTTCTCCTGTCGGATTATTTCCCCCCATTTCCACACGTGGGAACGGTTTCGCCCCTACTTAGTATGCTCACATTGTCGCAATCCCAACAATGAGCCGACAAGCCATTCAAGCCAAGGGGAAGCCAGGGACCAAGTTGTATTAAGTTGCAGGGAGCATCTCCCCTGCAGGCTATATGTGCCTCTGATGAAGGGTTGCACACCCTCCCGCTCCGCTCCTCCAAGTAATCACGGGGTTAATTGACTGGCTTTCATCACGCCCAGAAATAGAACAAGTATAATCAACGATCACATATATATCCAATATTTTAATTAGCGAGATAAAATATATATTTTTGTTCACACGTTGTGTGACGTGTGGCCATGTTGAGCTGAAACGGGGACATCAGATAAACGGTCGATATATGCTATGGACATTTGCTTAATTATTACTTTAAACACACTAACGATAATAATAATATTACTTATTTGTATTATTATTATCAGTAGTAGTATACCGAGGTTAATAAGTAACGTAGACTGATGGGTGATTGAAGTATATTTTTTGAGGGAGTCAAAAAAAACATTTGGGAGAAGAAGAAAATCGATATTATAACCTAAAATATGTCAAATAAAAATACTGAAACAAAACGATTTCTAATAAAAACCTTTAGAATATTTTAGGTTGTTTCAATAGTGAGAGGAACAAGTGCTTTAAAGGTTGAAAATGAAGAAAGTTTATCTGAATAAGCTCCTCCGCGTTTGGTTTGTCGTAACCCCTCCCCCCCCCCCCCCCCCCCCACACACACACACACACACGCACGCACTCACGCATACACACATAAAACAAATTGTCACAGTGTTTACCTATAGTCCCACACAGACACCGTGTGTATGTTGTCCCTGTGAAACATGACTTCTTCAATCAATTCTGAGGAATCGACGCGATAACTAATAAAAGTCTTAATACTCTCCGAGGGGACGTTGCATCGAACAGTTCAAGCCTCCGGGGATCGGCGAAGGGAAAAACATAATTATGCTATTTAGCCGGTTGATGTGTCGCAATCACTGCTCCAGCACACTCTGTCAGATTAAAATAGAGGGCCCGAGTAGAGGACATTAAGGCTAAGGGAATTATAGAAACCTCAGGGGAGATTTCAAATTGGAGAAGGGGAAAGTAAACTATAGAGATTAATGGAAGCCATAAACAAGATCATGCTGTCCCACTTCAGTGGAGGTCAACAATAACGGCATTAATACTAATTATTAATATCATTATTCCCAAAAAAATAATTATAGTTATGTGCCATTTAACTGCAATATAATAACTGCACTCACTAATATTCAAAAAGAGTAGGTCAAATAATGAATACAATTTTGAGGATGGCTCGAAAATGTTTCAACAGTAAAAGTGATCAGCATTATAATAGTAGATTTTTGTTTGTTGTTGTTTTTTTTCTTTGAGTGTATAAATCCAGCATTAATAAATCATGTTTTTCAATTTGCGAGGTAATAGCCTTCTATTGTTTTTTTCTCTGCATGTCCGTCAAGTATGTATTTTGTGCCTCTTCTTTTTCTTCCAGTTGTCATAGTTGCTATAATCCTCATAATAACTGTGATCATTGTGTGTGTGTGTGTGCCCCATTGGCTCCACTTCCTTTTTAACCAGGCCATTTGATCAGGGATGGGTTTCCGTGACGGATTAACAAAAGAGTCCCCCCCTGAAATTAGGAGCAAGTGTGACACCTACCTGCAGAAGTTGGAAGAGTTAAGAGGACAGCGCCTGGCTAACCGGCTACACGGTGCAACGTCTTCCGTCTGTCTCTGCGCGTGTGCGTGACGGCATTCTCCCTTTTCTCCAAACAGCAGCGTTTCACCATCCAACGCGCCATTAAAGATACTCTTCATTAATGATATATAATAGGCCAGTATGTTCTAAATGCATGGTCGCGTCCCCTTTAACAGCTTTGCCACGCCTTGGAAAATAGTAATGAGCTCTAAATTTGGCATAAAATCGAGCTCATTACCGGGGTTCACCACCTGATTGCTCCGCATAAAACACGATAGGTAATTGGGTTAAACGACTGCGCCTCGGTGTTGTTATGATATCAATATCCACTTTTGGAAACATGCTCAAGTAAAAAAAAAAAACAGAGGCCCTCGTTGTATTCAAAGAGAAAATAAAATGGTGTTATTTCCCGGACCAATATTGAGTGTTGATTGCAACATTCTTAAGGCACAAAAAAAGATTAAACGATGTATTTGAATGACCCAGAACGAAGATGAACTCTTTTATTGTTTAGAGTTTCCAACATCCGGCTGAATGTAGGCCTTTGCTTTGTCAAAGCTCTCGCTTCCAAAAGCTTTTTTTTTTTTTTTGAAATGGCAACTACCATAGAAACATCTGTCACGGTGCAATTATTCATATTTCGTGTAGATAAATTGGCCTTGAAGTACTTTTGACACGTATCAGGCGAAGCCAATGGCTCACCAAAAATAATCGCTGCACAAGCATTTTTTTTTTCTTCCATAATTTACTTCAAAGATAGTGTGTTGTCCATTTTAAATACAAAAATGCTACATTAAATATACATGTTAGTCTTTGATACAAACAGACTCAGGTGGCTGCAGCAATTAAGACCATTCTCTTTACACTTTATAATTAACCATTCAGAAACTAAAAATTTCAAGATAAGCATTTACTCTGAATAGAAGAATTTGCTTCATCATTATTCTTTTTTTTTCTTCTTTTTAATGCAACCACAAAAAAATAAATAAAAGTCCGCAGCGAGTGGAAAATAAGCAGGTATTAAATGTTTGACATACCTTTCTTCAGTTCATAAGGGGAGTCTTTACAAAGATCTACCTGCGTTTGGCTTCTGACTTTCTGGCTCTCTCTTACCAAAGCCTCTGCTCTATTTAACACAGTCTGGTTTAATCCATTGAAATGCGCCGTGGGGCCCGTGGTCACCGAGCCGTGGCTACTGTGAAGATGTCCAAAAGTGCCACCGTAGTTCGTGTAGCCCGGGTAGAAAGGGGAGGTGTAGTACAGAGGCCTGGATAGGACCGTGCTGCTGGGGAGCGGGCACTGAGGGGAGGACCGCGACGGAGACGCGTTGGTGCCCATCGCCGCGCTCTGACCCGCACCGGGGCCACCCTGCGGCGGCTCGCCCTTGCACCTGTCCGTGGACGTGGCGATCTCCGCCAGGGACCAGAGTTTGGGCTTCGGCGCCGAAGGCGGCGAGTGGATGACCGAGGTCACGTTGCTGGTCACCGAGCCCGTCGCGAGGCTCAAGTCGGACGGCTGGTCCTGCTGCGCGGCGGCCTGGTTCCCTCGGGGCTGCGGCGCCGAGGCGGGAGACGACGTGGTCGGTTTCGCGGAATCCGGCAGCAGCTCCGTAGTCCGCTCCTCCGGGTCTTTTAACTCCGAGTCGCTCAGGAGGGGATCCGTGTCTTTGCCATGGTTCTCCTCTTTAAATCTGTCACAGCCCACGTCCCCTGGGTTCAGCGGTTTGTGATCTAAAGCACAAAATAAAAGAATAGAGTTACTGCCAAATAAGCGTGACATTAAAACGTTAATAAAGCTGTAACATATGTTTTGGGGCAATCGCGAGGCAGGAGAACAGCATTGCGAAATGGAATCGGGTGTATGGACATAATTATGCGGTTTATGCATATTTCCCTTCAAAACATTTCGAACAAATCCCATAAATTTCCCCCTTTTTAAGTTGTGATATAAAAAATAGGGAGATTGAATTGAAAGAGCACAACAGTATTGCACAAGCCCGAAAAATGTGATGGAAATGAAAGTGTGAGCATACAATAAGAAGACTATTTTAATTTACAAATATATATATTTCAGAAGTGAATATTATCGCATCGGTCGTAATGCTAATAAGCATCCACCAAACGCTCAAAGCTGGGATATAATGAGCCTACAACGGCAATATTATTTAGTCCGAATACCCAGCGCAATGCACCAGCTGTATCCTTATTATGCAGTTAAAGATAAATTGACTGCTAAACACTTTGCGTCACCAGCAATTTCAGCCCCCGAGAAGTCAAACGAGGGGAGTTCAAGGTGATTATTATTTAAAGCAATTGTCCCATTATAAATAATATACCACCATTAACCAGCAATCAATTTTGCACCCTGAGTGGAAACGACTGTGATGAAAAATTGATGATTTTTTTTTTCTCCTTTTCTCTAGCCGTTTTTTTTTTCTCCCTTCCTCTGCACCACCAACCTGCTTCTGTGTCTGTGGAGTCTCCCTTGTCTGTGGGCTTGTTTGGCTCGTCATCATCGTTTTTCTCCAAATCAATATTCTCGTCTTCCTCCTCGTCCTCGCTACGGTTCCGGGGGGTCCAGGTCATCTTGTTCTCCTTTTTTAGCCTGCGCCTCGCGTTGGCGAACCAGGTGGACACCTGGGTGAGGGTCATCTTGGTGATGATGGCCAGCATGATCTTCTCCCCCTTGGTCGGGTAGGGGTTCTTGCGGTGCTCGCCGAGCCAGGCCTTCAGGGTGGCGGTGGCGTCCCGCGTAGCGTTTTTACGATATGCTGGGTCACCGTAAGGGTAGGAGCCCAAGGGTGCTGCGTAAGGATGGTATCCGATTGAGCCCGCCATGCCCGTGGTGTGGTCATAGGGAGAACCCTGATTAAAGAAAAATCAAATTGAAAAAAAAAATGTTTTGTGTCACATTTTCTGGAATGCTTAAACAATAGTTAAAAGGAAACACAAGCATGGACACACACACACACGCGCGCGCGCATGGGCATGTGCGCGCTCGGACACACAGGGGAGCACACACACACACACACACACACACACAGACAGGCACACACTTACACACACGTATACGATTACACTGGCTTTAGTCCAGTAGTTTAAGGTTAATGTGTATGGAGTTTATTAGTTGAGTGGGTATTTGACATTTGCTCAGCATTTTTATTCTTATTTATATGATGTCGGCACGCAGCCGATTATATTCTTGCCATTAAAATCCTACCAATTTAACTATGCACAGTGGGCCTTGCACTAATTTGCCTATTCTGCTGGGATCCTCCTTTGTAGTTTTAGAGCCCCGTCTGAATGTGTTGCCTGTGCTGCCATGAGAAAACAACAACTAAAAGGGAATTTCCCCAAATTGGATGGTCCAAAGTTAGCAATAATTTCAGTTAAACATAACGTGATCCAAAATAGCCATCACGGGAAATGCACTTAGGCAAAGCTTCCACTGTATGCACTGTCCACGCTTTCTCCTCAAAATCTACAATTTCCATAGGAACCGCGTAACAGCACACAACACAGTCAACACACTTCTGTTTACTCAACAACATGTTTTCTGGACCTCACATTCTGTAATATTATATCCACGCACTCCTCCGTGACGCACGTTTCCCTCTCGGTTCGCTTGGCACCGCACGCGTGCACCGTGCGCATTTTCGACTTCCATAACGAGTTAATACATCTCCTCAGTGACTCCCTTTTTTGTTTGTTTGTTTTTTTAATTAGATGGAATAATCACCTTTAGTTTACTCACCACGTACGAGGTGAATGTAGCAGCCGCTGCCGCGTCCGCGCTGTATGGCAAGTGGGAGTTGTAGCCCGGCGAGGCGCTAGTGAACGCGGTAGATCCGGCGTAAGGCGCAAAAGCAGATCCCGAAGAGGATCTCCCAAGTTCCTCGGTTCTCGGTCCCGATATCACGCTGGTGCTGTATGCGGGGCACGAATACAGGGCCAGAGAGGCGGACGGCTGGTACAAGTAGCCCTGAGGATACGCCATGCTGGAGCCCGGAGAGTCGAAGCCACTTAACTTGCGCACTTTCCTCCCCTTTTATTTTTCTCTCTATGCGCTGCTGTCGGAGCGCATAGAGCCGTGTGTCTGCAGACCAGCTGCCTTTCCTCCCCCTTCTAAATGACAATGGCGAAGGAAGGAAGGAAGGAAGGAAGAAAAAAAAAGAAGCAGTAAAAGTGATTAAATAAAGAGAGGCTTAGGTGTTGGGTGGATTATTTTGCCCGCAGCCAGCCACTGTCCGTCGGATGTGTTGTCTCGGAATTGTTTTGTTTTTTCTGTGGCTCCCTTATCTGAGTTGCACCCTCGATCTCATGCCCGCGCAGAAGTTTTTTTTTTTTTTTTTTCACCCGTCGGACGGGGGGCTTTGCTTGGGAAAATGTCCTGCCAAGATGCTAAGTTGAAAAATTGAGGATCCTGACGCTTACTACGCTCCTCCTCTCGGGGTGTAGTCACCGAAGGAAAAAGCGAGTTTATGCTGGGTAACCACAGCCCTGCCCAAATCCATGCTCTCTCTCTCTCTCTCTCTCCCGCTCTCTCTCTCTCCTCACCCCCTCCCTCCCTTGCATTAACTAACAATCCGTCTCATTCTCTATTTCTCTATTTTTTCTCCCTTTAACAAGGCTCGTTGCAGTAAGTCTCAAGTGCGCCGGGCAGCCCCCCCTTTGGATGGCGACATCATGCGAGTATTTCAACTCCCAACTTTCTTCTTTTTCTTTTTTTTCCTCTCACCACCCCCCCCCACCTCCCCCTTATTCACGAAGCCGTCACTCTCACACTTGATCAATAACATATCGGCTGTTGTACGCCAGGATGTGGGGATATGGGATTGCAAGATACCGGCAGGAATGAGAAAAAAAGGCGCTTTATTGCTGCACTTTTTTTTTTTTGTTCTTTGTTCGTAAAAAAAAAAAAAAGTCGTCATTTTAAGTATGTGCGTTAAAATCTACCGACTCGATGCGCAAATCCGCAATGGGAGTTTTCAAATGGATTACGACCGTTTGCGCACGTCGACTTTCTAACGCCAGACGAATGGGTCTTTGGTAAGATATGTGTCCACCGAAAAGTAAAAGGAAGATGGCGCAAGCGGCACCTGGCCGAACACATCAATCCGAACAGCTGCTGTGCGTAAACAAACTTTGCATTATTGACGTCTGTGTGCTGTGATTGAGAATAATATTCTGTCTCCGCCGAGTTTGGACGATTAACTGTGGCGACGGCTAAGTAGTTTTTTTTGCGATATATCCTGGGGCAAACCAATCTGATACACACTCCCAGAATGGCATAAAACCCTACAAACCAGGGCAGATTAGTGCCAACTACACCAAATCCGCCAGGACCAGTAGGCGTGATCTCATTTGATCACTGCAGATACGTTTCAGTGCTGAAATACTGATTTAATATGCCACTGTAAAGCGGCAATTACCTTGTTTAGGTCCGTTTCATAAATATTAATCTCTCAGGAAAAGCACAGAAAAAAGTTATTAATTAATCATTTAGAGAGCCTTATAATTAAATGAACCTGGTTTGCGTGATTGCTTCAAAAAATGAATACGTTAATAGTCTATCACAAATATTATTCCCTTTGTATCAGCCCGTATCTACGAGGCGTTTTCATGCTGATGATTGACTTTCCAGTTCAAGTCTCCGATAAGCCGAAAGGGATCGCTGTAGGCGCTGCTAAGGAGTGTGTGCACACGCTGTCACGTGTTATTTTACGCTCTGAAAACCTCCAGAGCGCAAGGAATGATGACGCGGGTACAGTGGGAGCCGACGAGAGAGAGAGAGAGAGAGGGGGGGGGGAAGAGAGAAAAAAGGATGGCTACACAAAGCGACCCTCGCCTAATCAAATGACAGTGTGACGATGAGACCTACAGTGGTGTCACGACGCCTCCTGCAGTGTTTAGACAATTAACTAATTACTGGAATTTTTTTTTTTTTTCCTCACAAGAGCAGCTACGGGAAGAAGTGACTGCATTCGCGGGGGGCTGACATCTCTTTGATTACGTTGAATGCGGGGGAAATAGTATGACATCATACGTGTGCGTTATAGTTAAATTATTGTCTGTCATGTATGTGCTCAGGTGCAACAAACAAAAAAAAAATCCCGTATGATGTTTGCCACGTGAGCCGCTAACAAAAGTAGCTGCAGAGCGGGTGCCAATACTATTATTATTATTATTATTAGTTGTATTAGAATTGTTGTTATTGATTCCATAAAGGACGCGTCTGTGGTGTGTAACGCGCTGTGGTTCCCACTCTGAAAGTAGGAGGAGGACCTATAATTTGAGATCACGGAGCCTATAATAGGAGTTGGTCATGGCAACAGCTTCCAACTCTCAGCACTGCACCGATAAAGGAGGAGGTGTCGGTGAGTAGAGTTTTGCTCATTTGCGCTTTTATTTTTTTTTTAAACATAGATAAGTGCGTAAGCGTTCTAGATGCGTAAAAAAATGTGTGGCACCTTCGCAAATGAGGGGAGCTTTTTTTCAAATCGCCACAAATGTTGTTTTGACGACGTCTTACTTGTATCGCTTCCTCTTCGTCACCGCGTCGTCCTTCTTTCTTTTTTTTTTTTTTTTATTTCCCAGAGAAATCGAGCACGCGATCGACGAATGAAAACGGCTTCACGTGGCAAAGACGGTGCGAATGAAAGACGATGCGTGCCACTTACGATGCCCGAGGGAGCAAGTGTAATCTAAATTGGATATAGAGGGTATTATTACGCAACATTATGCGCCGAGGTGGACTAATTGCGCGTCCGGACGAGTCGAACAGTAAGTTGACGTGGAGAGGCGCACGAGGTCAGCTCCACTGCTGCCTGCACTGCGCCTTTTTAGTGGAATGGAGAAAGAAAAAAAAAAGAAAAAAGCTTGAAGTATTCATGGGATTTTTAACCATTCTAAATCTGTGTCCTAAACCGATTAGTTGACACCAATTTTTCTTTGATGTATTAGCTGAGGGCTTTTGCCACTTGGAAGCCAATTGAAATTCAAAACAGTTTACGCTCCAAATGCTTTGGGGAGATCTGCTGCAAATAATGGATGTCATTTATTTTTGACCTTGCATTTCTATTTTTTTTGGGGGGGGGGGGGTTATTAAACATATTTGCACTATGCTATTTGACTAAACAAATCCTTAGCTATTATTGTTATTAAAGCACAGAAGTTATTCCCCCCCTTTATCTTAGCATTATTAATATGAATGGCATTGTTGTGTCAATAGATTGTAGCTTTTTTATATAGTTACAGAGCTGTTTTCTAAATATGTGTGTCTTTGTTTTTCATTTGTTGAGGTCAATGTTGAGGAAGTCTTCTAATGTCACCAAGCAGCAGTCAGTGAAATGTACCCCCCCCCCCCCCCAAAAAAAACCACACACACACACACACACCCAGCTCTGACCCCAATTACATTTAAACAAAGTCATATTTTACGCTCACTTCTGACTCATAACTACCACATTTAGTTTGAACTTCTCCTTATTTTAGGGATGGTGCAGAGGCAGTGATTTAACAGATACACATCTCATCTTGCTTACATGATGATTTTATTTGACTTTGAAAAATTACACAATGAGCCAATATGGCTTTCAGGAGAGAGAATCCATTTTCTGATCTCTTCTCTGTTCTCTCTCTTTTTTTTTTTTTTATTGACCTGAATGAAGATGTATGGAGCAAAAGTGTGTGTTCGTTTGAGTCCTGATGAGGCCTGTCTGCCCCCCCTTCCTCCCTGCTCCTCATGATCCCTGCAAGGCTGAGTGGCAGAGCTCTGGATTGGCTAAGTGATGAAATGATGACCCTATTATGGGAAGCGACTCCAAAATGAGAGGTATCAGAAAAAGATTGCACCATTCTCTCACTGCAACGCCGTCCTCCCGCACCAGATGATGATTGATTCGCTCGAGATGGATCACAGGAAGCACCCATTGATTTCTCAGTGTTTTATCAAAAATATTTATTTACATTTGTATCCAGAGCTTCACCCGTTACCCGCTATTCCAAATGGGGGGGACGTTATGAAAAGGATAATTCTCCGTCCTCCATGACAAGACAAATTTCCTGTAATAATATTATTTGAGAAATGAGTCAATAGGATCAGTGTCTAAACGGATATTGACTTCAGCATGTAGTGTGACTATGGGCTCCTTCGTGGACCCCGCTGCAGACTCTGGTGTCAGCATCTATACAGTGATGCCAGACCTGCACAGTGTTTAACACACAATCCAGGCCTGCCTCACGTATCTCACATGGTGCATCCACCTACTGAGCATGCTCAAAAGTGTCTACCTGTATACTTCGGACTCACGGCCAAATAACAGGTTTGTTTTGAAGATGCTATAGGTGCCGTATGGTAATCATCGAAATCCCATACTACTTTAAAGCTCTCCCGGCATGTAGGATGTGCTCCTTCCTGCAGTGCCTTCGCGACGGTAAAGCGATACGACGTACAAATCAAATGACTAGCAGAATGCTAAAACCACAGTGTGGGAGCGGTGCCCTAGATATTTGCTCTGACTTAATCCAATAGAAATAGTACGAGGTGAGTTGCAGGGGCTCCCAGGTCTGTTGCTTGCTTAAATATGTGATGCATAATGGAAGTTGACGAGGTTGGTGATAGATCACAGCCCAGGTAATGTAAACACATTAATCCCTCAGGGTTCACGTGCATGTTCTTTCACTCCTTTTCTTCTTTCTCATTCTATCAGCCTCTCTCTCTAAGTCCTCCCCCCCCCCCCTCTGCTCCCCCTCACTCCATGTTCATCATCTTCCCTAAATGCGTTAGTGGAGCACAAAACCAGAAGCAGCCCTAATCTGTCAACATGCCCTTTAATTGGAGGGAGAAAACAACACGTGCTTCTGGTTGTGCCATTCCTAAGTGCACATGCCAAAGAAACACAGAGTTCACGGAAGAAGTGATCCCGGGAGAGCGGGGCATAATTAAAAGTATCTTTTAATAGGCTTGTAATGCCGAGCCTGACTCTTGTTGCCTTAAGTAGAGGGCAAACTCTGCGGGCTGGAGACGGACGTGCGGAGGGGGGGGGCCTCTGCCTGTAAACGATACGCTGCCCCCGTCGCCGTCGTCAGAGACGCAGTCTTCTGCTGCTTGGGTCGCGCCCCGCCCACCCCGCCCCCCCGTCGTCTTTTAGTTCACCCAAACGAGGTTGGAATCTCCTCCGCGACATCCCCTCGCCTCCCCAGGCCACTTTGGCGAGTTGTGTTCCACCCTCCTCACTCGCCGCGGCGGCGATCCGGGGGCCTGCTACGCTGTAATCAAATGAGAGCGCTTAGGGTAGGCGAGGAGGAGGAGGAGGAGGAGGAGTATTATGTTCTGTCGTGCATTCCACTGCAGCATTGTCGCTTCTTTTTTCTTTGTTTTTGTCAGGGCGGACTTTGATGCCGGATCCCCTTACCCCTGTAGTCCCGGCAGCCATGTTTCATAAACACACAATCGGAAACATCCTCGGCATTAGAAATTTAGATTGCCCCGCTTTCCTGCTGCCGCTCCGCATGCCGCACGTGCTCGCTCACATTCCCCCTTTCTCCCACTGCCGAGGCATTAGGTTTCCTCTCGCAGGCCTCTTGATACACCAAAAGACGTCTTACAATCAGCCCCTTTTTATTTAGCGTGTCATGTATAATCTGCGGCAGCAACAATGCCAACATGGTTCTGTGTCATTTTACCTCTCTTGGTGGGTGAAGTATTCCGCTGTCGCTGTTTTGTTTCAGCACAATTGCCCTCGCAAAAAAAAAAAAGAAAAAAGAAAAGCGGTACTCCAGGAGGGTAAATTGAGGAGGGGCCAGGTGTTCAGTGTAGACCTCGCCTTTTCTAAAGGAGAGTGTAATGTGAATATCGAGCAAAGCAATCCGTAGCGCACTCCTGGCTTTTGTGTCATCACGCAGAGAGAGAAAGTGCTCCCGCGTCCTTTGTAGTTCACTGAGACTCTCGATGGGATACCGTGCGATGTTATTCTAGATCTATCTTAACTCATTAAAAGCCGCGGCGTTCAGCTCCGCTTCCCATTTCTATTGTCTTATTGCCGTCTTGACGACGCGCCGTATTCTCGGCAGACTAATTTCATATGTCGTTGAATATTGAAATGTCAAACATTGATGAGAATCACGGCAAACAGAGTGAAATTACCTCTTTTTTTAAAAGGGCATTTTTATTCAACATGGTACAGATTCAGCTTCCTTCTCTGTACTGTGCTCGGCCCCTGGTCTTCCTCCTCCTCCTCCTCCTCCTCCTCCTCCTCCTCTTCGAGAGTATCAGTTTTGTCCAACATCTGACACACTGCCCTGGGTGACTGAGCCAGACGCGGAAAGCCAAAGCGGAGATGCTCTTCCTCTTAATGCCTGACACCTGGTGCAGATTTGGAAAGGATTGCACCACAGGTACGGTCTTACCTCCCTCCCAATCCCAGAAAGTCCCCGAGGTATTTCCTCTGGTCCACGGCTGGGTTTTGTTTCTCCTCTGCTTTGCCACCCAATTTCACAGCCTGCGTCCAAGTCCGCCCCCTGTGTTGGGATTAGGGTGATAAAGTGTTAAAATATGAAACTTATCATCCCTTTGATACAAAGGATTAAAATATGTAAAAAAAAAAACAGCTCATGTAAAGAAATATGTCAACTGACAGGGTATTCTTTTTGGTAAAAGAAAAAAATACCTTATCTGTTCACTTGATGTCCATATATAACCCCAGAATAAAACATTTTTTAGCATTTCCTTTGGCCAGAGTGACTGGTGATATTAGAACATTTCCAACGTCAACATCATCGAGTTCCCTAATCCCACATGTGTTCTGCATCGCATCCCGTCTCTTCCTGTTGTTTACACCCTCTTGTCAGGGTGTGCTTTACAACTGGACATGTTACCCAGGGGTGTGTTGCCGCTCACCTTACAGCTTGCGGGCACATCTGCAGGCCGCGCCGTCGCAGCGGGGACATCAAAGGCTGGCAGCTCGGGGGCCGCAGCACCTGAGCGCGTCGATTGCAGCGCACCGCGCGCGCAGTGTCACCTGACCTCGGAATGGAGAGGATTCCGTCCGTGTGCCAAGTGGAGGCATGACATCCAGGAAGTGCTAAATAAACCTGCTACCACACCACACGTTTAAAGATGAAAGGCAATTTTTTTTTTTATTGCAAAATTCTAATACAATCAGCCCGGGTTGACACAATCATAAAAAAAATCCTCCACCACAATGTTATACTGTTCCCAGGATACCGAAGTATATTTTGCGCATCGAACACAAGCAGAGTGCACTGTTTATGTTGACACATGCAACTCTCTCTCCCCGATGCAAATGCAATCTAAACATTAGGCGAAGGGAAGGCAAGCGTGGCCCATAAAGGCGGTGAGCTCCAAACACTTTGAACAGACAACTATCACTAATCACTCCCAGAGCAGTGCGGCGTGTAATTACTCTGCCAAACGTTTGCCTTTCACAGCTTAGCACCGGGAGCCCTGACCCTGCGCTTCCATGTCTTTCCTCACCACCCTGCATGTGGAAGGGGAGGACACCTCCCCCCTTGCCTGAGAGGGGAGACAAGCTGAGACCCCCCCCACCCCCCCTCTCAATATTTAGAGAGAGGGAGCAAGACGGGGAGGGAGAGGAGTGAGGTTGGTGCTTCCGGCTTTGTGGGAGCCCATTTAAACAGGCTTTGAAACCCTAGCCATCCGGAGATCAGAAATAGCCTTATTGACTGCACGGGCCCACAAGTGACTGAGCACACTGGGTTCTTACAGTTCCCCCCCCCCCCCCCCCTCGCCACTTTGAACAGGCGGGGGCCGTTGCGTGCTGAGGCCGTCTACAAAGACGGTGGATATTCATATTTGCAACAGGAGACAAATAATATTGGTCCGGCTATTTTTTTTTTTTGGTGTGCTGTTGTATAATGTCCTTATAATTTACAATTTGCTGCAAAGTACAGGGGCCTCTAATGCTTCTCCCCGTCGCCTCTCGCTGTCTTATTTACTCATATTAGGGATGCGGCTGTCAGTCTGCAGCGTGATGTGCCCCCCGTCTGGGTGAATGCTGATAAGATGACACAATGCAAATATGAAGGGCGAGGCGGCCCCCTTGGATTCCAGGTATGCGGTCGGTGCCCCGGGCCGACATCCCATAATGACTATTGGCTGGATTTCACAGCCAGCTCCTGATCCCTCGCCTCCCAGTGGCCCACTAAAGGCGCACATGGACGATGATCCAGATGAGACTGTGTGAAGTTTGATAATATATGCTACATAAGTTCGTTTTGTCCTTCAAAAATTGCCCATATTTCTTATCACAAAAATGTGATTTAGATAGTCTTCTTTCAGTCATTTCTTTCCACTGATGAAGTTATGAATAAATGAAAGAGCGGATGTTTTTACAGTTTTAGCTGGCACAATGGAAACACGGCACTTTGAAGCAGAAATGATCATTTCAGCATATTATAGACGCATAATGTATCCTTATCTTAATTTCTCTTCGAGTCATCTTCACCATATTGTCGTGCAGTTCACCGCTGTTCTACAAGTTCATTTAGACTCGCAGTGGCTTAAAGAGCTCTCTTGGTTGCTACATGATCTTGTAAAGGCTTTTCAGAGAGCCACATTTTTATCACTGATGTAGTAATTTCACTTCATCAGTCAGTTGTGACTAAAAATACATCAGGGATTAGCTACACGGCCAGCCTATCTCACACAGCTTTGATAACATAATGGGGCGCTGGTTGCTCCTGGTAACAGTCATCTGATATCTAGGTTCATAACATCCAAAACTACACTTGGAATACTACAGGGTGTTTGAAAAAAAAAAAAAGAACGATAGAGTGTGATCTTTTTAAACTCTTCTAAAAAAAAAAAACGATGCGTCTTCCCTTTTTAATTCCTTTTGTGCGAGCATTTTGCCAAGATGAAAACAGCGCCCACCCCCACTCCTTCCTCTTTTCCCTTTTCTATTCGACACAAATTAGCTACGGTCCTGGAGGGCAAAATGACAAGAGGTTACTGGAAGACTGTGTGTTTAATTAATTGAAAAATGCTTAAATTGCTTTTACAGTTGTTATGCGGAGTGAAAAAAAAAAAGGGAATCCGTGTTGCCAGTACTCAACCATAATTAGCACCCACGGGAATTCAATATTTAGCATTAGCTGTGTTGCAGCACTCAGGACACAAATTTCTATTTTAACTATGAAAGCGAGCCTGTCTTAAGTGCATGAGTCTGTGTGGACAGCTGTGCAAAGGGGAACAGCACAGGATATTTCAGCGAGACACCCCAGTGGCATTCCGGGTCCTTCCACATCACATGTGTAAGAGATATGGCAGTTGTATTCCCAAGGGTTAGGCATTACTCAGAGTATTTAGTTTTCTAATTAGGCTGAGGGCCTTTCGTCCATGCCTGCCACCACCGCGGGAGCCAATGAGAATTCCCTCTCTTATGTGTCAACTCTCTCTCTCCGAGACGCAGAGAGCGTAAGAAAGAAATAAAGAGAGAGAGAGAGAGAGAAATACACACATGGCCTCGGGGAAAGCCTTTGTTTATTCAAACTTTAATTACACATTGCCTTTGCTGACAAAGGGGGAGAGGGAGGCTTTTGAGCCCTAATGATCCGTAGTAGTGGATGTCGGCCCGAAGCCGCCGGAGAGTTTAAGCCAATTCTTTGACAGTCCCTTTTGGTTTGGGTCTAGAGCGCAAATGGGGCTCGTGCTAAGCCCCACTAGACCAGTTCCGAGGGACCACTTGAAGCGTCTGGTCAGCCTCTCTCCGCACAGGGGTTCAGGGCCATTTGGAGGCGTCAGCAGCTGACCACAGCAACTGCTGAACTTGTCGCGGCGCATCAGGTTACCGACTAATGAGAAGTAATAAGGGTTATCCCAACTCCATAAGACTTTGATCTTTTTGCGCGTGGAGGAGCTGGAGAAAGTACGCCGAGACTGGGACTGGAATTCAAACCCTGTTTTGTGTGTGCTTAGAGGGGTGTGGAGGAAAGAGACAACACCGGGGTAATTAAAAGCTCCAACTTGGGAGTTTTGGAGGAACATTTTGGGAGTGTTGCATATCGTAGGCTCAACTTGAAATAGATCTTTGGATTTGCAACCCGGGGAGATAACAGGCGGACTGGAAAGTTGGTCGAAATCCCAGTGGTCCCACAAAGTGGCTGTCATAACACGCTATTCCACGAAAAGGCTTTGGATCTGGCTGTGGTAAACCAGTGCACTCAACTCAAAACAGATGACTCTACTGGATCGAATCAGTCGATGAATTGTGTACAAACAATGAAACAGCTGCGTTATTGGTTATGACGTACAGTTCTCTTAAAATTCAACCACCTCGGCTTCAGCACGGAGCGTTAAAACCCCTTGTTCCGTCAAACAAATTCACTGGATTATTGAAGGCTCTGGGAACCAGAATGGAAAAATCCATGCGTAAAATTACCGTCCATTCAATTTCAGGCGATATTTTCCTCCAGAGGCAAATGTGTTAATTGGGCTTCCTAAAGTAGCTCAATCCTCAGGTTATTTAATTTCCCCAAATGCCTTAACTGTGCTGGGTTCAGAGGAAATATGCGTGGAGAACTCTTCACACCAGCAAGGAGGGAATAATGTAAAAGAAAATAAGAGGTTATAAAGAAGAAATATATGAAAATAATAGTGGTGGTACATTTACTGTTATGAACGACGTAATAAATTATATTTAAAGAGAAAAAAATATAATATTCCACGCTGTGGTACAATTATTTCGTACATACATATAGCAGCAAGCCAGTAAATCACACACAATGGTACTTAACTCAGTTGTAAATAAAACTGAAGTGGGCTCGATCTGCCAAAACACCCTGAGTCTGTCATGTCATCTAATTGCTTCTGTGTGTGTGTGTGTTTTTTTCCCAGAGGCTGTATGCAGCTCGGTTGTTGGCCCTCGGCTCTCCAGCGGCCTGGTCGAAAAAGAAAAGGCATCCTGGCACGGTCCCAGCGTGGACGCCTCGCCCACGCACCCACGCACGCACGCACGCCGCCTTCGCCGGCCCCCGCCAGTCTTTGTGGTGAACCGCTGACCGTGCTGCTCCCCATTTCCCCCCCCTCCCCCCGACCCGGCAAATAATGTGGCAGGAAAAAAAAAGAAGAGATTATTGATAGCCTGTAAAAAGAAGAAGCAGAATGGCAGTTCCTCTCGCTTCAACTTTAGAGAACAGTACAAGTGCTAAACCATCGCTTTGAACGCATCGCTGCCCCGGAAAGAGCACAGCACTTATTTACCGTTATCGTCGTTCTGTTTGGGATAAAACGAGTGCCGCCTTTTTCTTGTGAAAACTTTTGTGAGGTCGGCAACCTTGTCGTGGGTGTTTTTTCTAAATGAGAAAGCATATTTTTCAAAAGGGAACATGCTCTGTTTGACTCATGCTGGTCCAAAGCTGATGCTCATCTATCTGGGCCTGAACGTGGCGTGAGCCGCTGATTCTCCGACGAGCCGTATTTACAGAATCAACGACACACACACACACGCCGCGCAGCAGCTGCCGGCTACACTTTAGCTGATTGGGGCTGCCGGGCCCGGAAATCAGCCGGCGACGGACCAAAAAAAAAAAAAAAGTAAACACGCGCTCAGGGCAGGTTTGAACTTTTGGTGTCGACGGGCCGTCGTTTACACGTTTTCCCCTTTTCACAAAGACGTCGCGCAGCGTGCTGCAGAGATGGAGCCCGGTTCGGCTCAGCAGCGATGCTGTTGGATGAGAGACGGCACCACTCATTCAAGTCGGTGTGTTTTGGCGGTAAAATCGGTGTTTATGTTCACTGCAGGCACCATTCACTGGGTGTGCGTTAAAGGGCTCCAGGCCATGCAGACACACATTTCTCCCCACTGTGAGTACGGCAAAGAAAACACACCTTTTTGAAGCCACGTATGGAAAAGAAAGTAATAAATTGTGTTTGAATTGCACAAAAACTGTATTTCACACTCTACATTATGTTTGTTGCTGTACTCTCAGTCAAATCCAGATGCCAGTAACTTATTCAAAGCCAGACATAAGCAGGATATCATAACGTATAATAGGAATAATGGCCCTTTGATTTTTGGGATTTCCAATTGGAACACCTGTCACTTTCTGGCAAGGGCACACCCCAGCACCAGGTCTCCTTTGGTATCGCTGGGGGAGGAGTGTATGCATGTGTGTGTGTGAGTATAAGTGTGCGAGAGAGAGAGTGGAAGATGAAACGGCCGCCGCCGAGGCAGTGATCACACAGACAGACGGGGTGAGTGACAGACAATACCTGCTGTAAAATTCCCTCACATCTCCCCTGATCTGTATTCACAGATCTCGGGCTGCCACGCACCGCAAACTGTAGTCCCGCACCGACGGGCTCTTTTTGGCGCGCCGCCCCTGCTCGGTTTTACTCTTGCAACTCACTAAACAGAGAAACCCCCCCCCCACACACACACACACACTTTTTTTTCACGCCTTCCCAAAATATTTGCCGTCTTTAGTTCTTTGTCTAAATGATGCCTCTGATCACGAGGTGAAAGCTAAAAAGGAGCCCTCTGACAAATGTGGACTCTTCCCCCTTCTCCTCTAATTCTGCTCCTCCAACTATATCTGTTCTTACTCTCTTTTAGTACTTTCTGTTGTCTTTTTTACTCTCAAATAACAACTCTCCTGGTTGAGCGTGACATCGAAATACACCCCCCCCCCCCGATATTGAATGTTGATTTCACGTTCTACACCTGGGTGCTACGCACGTGGTCTCCTCGTTCACCCCTTCTCCATCGTAGCATTAGCCAGCTCTGCTCCATGGACCCACGTGATTGGTTCAAACACACCCCCCCCCTTTCTCCGCTTCTCCCTGGAATCACAGTGATGTTTTTTTTTCCAAAAATGTGATAATATTTATGCTGGGAGTGCGGCTAGTGACAGTGTGGGCTCCGTCCGAGCTCTGACGGCTTAATGGAGTGGCAGCAAGGGTCAATTCCTCCGGATTCTTCTACACTGTTGATACTCAGTGAAAGTCTTTCAAAGGGGGTTAACGCACGGCCATTATCGGCGCTATCAGAGCCCTTTGTTTTTGTTCGTTGCCCCTCCCTCCGCCCCCACCTTGATGACTGATTCCAGGCCTAAAACTTCCTGAAACCTAAGCTACGTTACAAGAGAAACACACACACACACACACACACACACTCCGAGGACACGGCAACACAGGCGCTGCTCAAACTGGATTAGGTTTGTTGTGGCAGATCTCGGTTTCAGGTTTGACTCGAGCAGTGCGTCGTTTAATTTCACCGGGAATTGTTTTGACAAAACAAGTTAGCGTAAAGTCGAAATGTCGTCTAAAACCAAGAGGGTATGTGTGTCTCTTCCAGCTCATGTGAAGCACATGTCAGTCATCGGCAAAGTGTTACAGTGGAAGTGACATCAGAGCCCTTGAGGGCTTGCACCGCGAGAGAGGCTTTTTGATACGATTTCAGAGAACAGAGAGTTCGGCAGAAAGAAAGGAGTTTTCTTGTGTCTCTGTTGTTCGAAAAAAAAATCTCTCCATACAAACAGTGGAGATGAACTGGAAGGTGCTCTGCCACGCTTTTACTGAATCTTTATCATTGCAGCTGTCAGCAGAGTTAAATGCCGTGATTTGTGTTGCTAAATTACACATTCGGTGTGACAAGGGTAATTATTGTGACGTTGGCGCACACAGATGGAGAAATGTTTGTCAGGCGTGATTATAATTACAATCACTCTGTGATACTGAAACCGATCTGTGTCGTGTTTGATTGACCTGTATGTTGAAAGCAATTTACTTTGTTGCTTTTTTTTTTTTTTGCGACTCTCCAGCGCTGGCCGCTTGACGGAAAGTAACTTGAAACTCGGCAGAGGTGCAATGTTTGCCCCTGACCACGAGTGGACGGTTGAGACGGGCTGATTCTTTTTGTCCCGGCTCGTCTCAGGCTGGAGGTGATGATGCCCACAACAGCCAGAGATTGATGTGGGGCCAACACCAGCGGTGAGAATGAGCTCTGGCCTTTGAAGTTGTCCACATGGAGGGAAATTGATATATCAGTTTAAGCCCTGGACCCTATTAAAGGAGCCCCCGTCAGGTTAATGTGATAGCCTCCATGTTACCCCCAGACCCATTCAGGTCAGCCCTAATTCCTGCCCCCCCTCCCCTCCCGCTCTCTGCAATCTCATTTTAGTTTCCCATCAGCAATGTTTTTCCATCAGTGGAGCTCTGCGAGGGAGTATATCTCCGAGTCAAACACTAGGCAATCTCTCTCCAGAGTGATTTAAACCTCCAGCCAGCGCGTTAATCACTACGCCAGCGATTCCCATGGTTATTTGTACGGGTCGGACAGTCTTTAAAAGTGGGTTCTGGAGAGGTGTACTCACTCGGCTCCTCCTCCTTCAAGTCTGCCCCCCTCCGCCCCCCCAGAGTTACTGTGGCCAAACAGCCGAGCTGGGGCCTCTGGTCGGCGTAGTTGAGCCCAACGATCATCCATTTTTAATCGTATGCAGAAATACACTTACATTAAAAATGTAGAGCGGTGTGTTTTTAATTCAGACACTGTGTATTTATTATTAAACCTTTTGTCTTGGGGGGGGGCGGGCGGTCAGCTCAAAGGGAATCATCTGTCCATCAGGTTCAGAACGTATTCGGTCCGATCGCCCCCACGTTTTTAACGTGTCTGTTATTCACTTTGATTTGCTCCCTCTGTCATAAGTCATCCGGCTGGTCCCACCGACGCCATCAAAAATAAATGTCATATCGCCGGAATAAAACATGAATAACACTAATGGCAAAAATCTATGTTTTAAAGAGACGGTTGACAGTGGTCAAACGCTGC
The DNA here is from genome assembly GCF_949316345.1 of Pungitius pungitius. NCBI lineage: Eukaryota > Metazoa > Chordata > Actinopteri > Perciformes > Gasterosteidae > Pungitius > Pungitius pungitius. The sequence goes on from NC_084903.1 coordinate 19,410,193, forward strand.
AGGACATCAGAAATTCAATTGATGATAACTAATGTGATCTTAATCAGATTCGTATTAAGAAGTGGACTTTAGCTCATCTACGGTCATGTGACCATCCACTGTGGCTTCGCTGATATGTGCCAAAAACAGCCTGCGGCCGTCGTCAAGTTGGAAAGGACCTTGCTGCTTTGCATGCTTAAAACCTTTATGTTACATTCTTCTCAAAATGTTTTCCAATGCATGAAATGGTGTAAATGGCTGAATGTGTTCTCCGTATCTTCAGAGCATCCACTGGTCTTTAATTATTATTACTGTGTATTACTGTGAAAATGAAAGACTCTGTTTTAATTACATGTTGCTGTCATTCAAAAATGAATTTTAATTTATAGATGGATCATCAGTGGATGATATTTTCGCTCTATTTCAAATGAATATTCAGGAAATAATAAAAAGAAATAATTTGAATCATAAATGCCACCAAATCAAAACAAAAACAACTCTTTAAATTGGCTTAGCAATTGCTGATTATCTCATCAAAAACATTTGTTGGGCGAGTTTGGCGAATATTTTATTCAATACTGTTGAGAGGATAGCATACAGACAAAAGCCAACCATAGAAAACGTTAACTTCTGTTTACAGTGTACAAATTGTCAAAAAACATTTCTTATGATGTGATTCCATTTTAGTAAACAATAACTTCTCAAACAGCGTGTGTCTGGTATGAGGGAAGATTGCTTCATTGGCCATTTAAGTATTGTACTGTTTTTCCACTTCCTGTTTCCTCTCCCTTACCTTTGCTCAGCGTCCTGTATTCCAAGCTGCTGTGTATTAAGAAAGTCAAAAAAAGCATGAAAACTCTCCTACATATTTGTTTGTAACAGCGTCCCGTTGGATCTATGGCCCCATGCATATTCTGTCTCGTCTTGAGTGTTGAGATTAATCCCACGTTGTTCCTATTATTGGCCTCTCCCGAGACGTTATGATGTCAATGACTGTCTAAGCGCCATCAGCTCCATCAATTGGATTCAAAGAAATGTTATCCATTACTCTCTCCAACCCAGCAGATGTTGAGGTTTTTGTAAGTCAAATTCCTTTATTATGGTAATACCACTGTTTTGTCACATGCAGCATTTCCATTTGAGCGGGGTGGAAAAATCATCAGATGGATTTGGCTCCCTCAATGAGGGATGTTTGACATTCAATGAGATGAGAAAGATGAAAAACACATTTCAATGGCAAGTGGCATATGACAATCACAACAAGAAGGCCCTTTGAGTGAGCAGAGGATCACAACACAATCGTGGCACCATGGTGGGCTTTTTAAGACACTGCCTTGTATAAATTTTGCATTGATTATGTTGTTTTGAAAAGCACAAAGGATGGGGACGCTCTGTTGCCAACACGCCTGTTTCTTTTTCTGCCTTGTGTTTTGGGTGTTTTCTGTGCAAAAACAGCAAATACTTGATACGCATTTTTCTCATGTCCCGCCGGATGAATTGAATCATAACTGACATGAGGTTTCTAGTAAATTCAGCAGTGGTAATCATTAACCAAATGTTAGTTTAAGAAGTGGATTTAATTTTAATGAGAGACATGTATTTGTATATAGTATGTGCTTTGGTATATAGCTGTCTGCGAGTAAAAGGGTGTGTTTTGTGTGTCCACGTGCGTGAACTATGTGTCTGGATGTCTGCATATCTGCGTGTGTGTGTGTGTGTAGTCGTAGGCTCAGAGGCATAGTGTGGGTCTGCATGAGGGAGTGTGGTGGCAGAGCACGCCTCTGATAGGCCAGATCCAGGGTGCACTGAAGCCTTTCGCATATATATGGAATTTTTGAATATCTAAACCATTATTTAGCATCCAAATCAGTTCTGCTTGTCTGACTGATGGACAATTTCAGTGTGACCCCGGTCTTTTTGCATGTGACCTATACTGTCGGGCTTCTTGCATATTGTTTGGGTGTTCACGTTGACTCCTCTCCCGTTTTTCTCTTTGATCCTTTTAGCATGCTCTTTGTGTCGGAATTCATGAAATATTCATGGCTGGACTGTGGCTTCTCCATATCTTTATGTACAATTATTGGCAGGCGTCCTGTTATGTCGAGCCATCTTAATAGTAGGTATTGGGCTCGGTTAAGTGTGACTTCAGATTTTTCTGACAGTTTAGCTCGTCTGTGTTATGAATTGATAAGGTGGGGGCATTATATTTGCAGATTGTGCAGCGCGGGTGCCTTTTTGGGCCTGCCATTAATATTGATAAACGCAAATATTTTTTCCTCACATGAGAGAAGAAAGCCTTTTCTGGGAAAATGAAATATTTAGAATTGTATTCGTATTAGTGGGTCATTATTATACACTTCATTTGTATCCAATAAGAGAACATTTAAAAGCTTTCACTAACAAGTCCTCAATTCCCGCTCTGATAATCACCTCAATAGAGTCCTTATTTTAGGTGTGCTGGTTTAGTCGATAATGCTAACAGGGTTAATAGTGTGTTCCTCTCCATCATGACCAGTGCTATTGGCAGAAAGAGTAATTGGACAGAGGATGTCATTATCATGCCCCCAGTGCTGCCGAGGATTTGCAGGACCACAGAGGGCCGGCGGTGTGGCCCCTGCCAAACACACACCTAAGCCCTCTGCAGTTTCACATGGAAATACTCCCTATTCTCCCAGCATTTAATAAATGTTTCTGGAGGTTTATTAATGTGCAAATGGGTGAAAGCACTGCTCCACCCCCCCTTCCCCACCTCCCCCCCCCAGCACAACGTGCGCACAGAGGCACAGAGCTGTTTAAGGAGAAGAGATTCACAAATCAGCCAGTGTGGAGCTAAGCCTGTGGCTCTCTTCACTAGGGAACCACTAGGAGTATTTAATTCTCCCATCTCTGCCCTCCCCCCCCCCCACCCCACCCGCTCTGTGTGTGTGTGTGTGTGTCTCTGCATGCGTGAGAGTCCATTACCTGCCCAAAAAGCCTCCCGTGTTTACTCATTTGTACCATTCTCCCCGTAGGTTCCCCTCGTGCCTCTCCAGCCAGCGAGTGAAAATTGGGGCGAAAGATGTGAGAGACATCCAGATGCCGGCATGGTGCACACCCGAGTTCCTGCGCTCACCGAGGGCATACAAATGGGTAAATGTTAGGATAAAGGCTCCCAGGATCCAGCCACGTGGTCGTATGAATGCAAATAGGATTAAAGCAGCAGCTTTAGAGGCTGATATACAATTCACAGCTCTTATAGGAGTCTGGCTGCACTACAGCATATGAGGATATGTTGATGAAGATGGCTTTCTTGCTGGCCCCCCCCCCCCCTCTCCATGCACACTTTTCTTCCCTCTAGAAATGAAGCCCACTGATTAGCAGCGAGGAAGGCCCCTCTCATTAACATTCACCATCTCATCTCAGGTGTTTTTCAGTCAATATTAGTTTGATCTTTGTCTGGGGGATAAATGATTGGCTTGATGTAGCGTGCATTTGTTTTTACAAACCCAACAGAGTGAACTACAAAGGGCTTTTCATTCAGGTTTAGACAGCACTCGAAAGGCTTTTTTTTCTCCCTCCTCATCTTTTTTTTATTTGACTGATTTAACAAGCGTTTAAACCGACTGATCTCAAAAAAACAGAAAGAAAATGTGTTTCATGCTGCGGCTGGCTCTCTCTGTTAAACAAAATCGTTAGTGAGTGCAGCGGGGGCCTCTGTGTCCATAACCTCTCAATGACTGTTGATCGCAATAAATATTACTTGACGTTTGGCTGCCGTTTTTTTTGTTGTTGGGGGAGAGAATAACAAGGGCCCCTCTGCTTCATATATTTTCACTCATTAGGTTTCCTTTGAGAAACTAAGCCTCGTCTTCCTCTCTGTCCTTTTTTTTCCCCTTCTTCTTTTTCTCCCTCCCCCCTTTGTGCTCTTAGTGGGGCTCTGTCAGAACCTCAGGCCTGCTTTATCTCCATCCATGAAGTTAAGAAAGCTGGCAAAGCTGTAAATTTGGACGCCGTTCGTTAGAGGAGCTCCCCCCGGCTGTAATTCATCTCAATCCTCGGCGGTCTTTAGTTCCCTTTCAGGGGCTGTAAAGTACTGCCTAACACTCACTGGGGGCTGGGGGGGGGGGGAGCAGGGGGGGACGGGGGTACAGGGGGGGGGGGGGGCCCAGGGGTTACCAGAGAAGGGCTTGTGTTTGAGGGGACAGTCCTGGGGTCTGTGACACTTGGGGGTCAGGTGACAGACCCGGAGATGATATATGGACGCTTGTGGGACACATTGCTAACAAGACTGCCTTTCACAAAGGGGTCCCCTTTCCCCCCTTTTTTTCCCGTCCTTGCTAAACGACTTTCCCAGTTCAGCTCCCTCTCTCTCGCGGTCTCTCCTTCGATTTCAATCATCACTTGATAGGACGTTGGATCTTTTTTTTTAAACCTTTGCTGCATCGGTGGGATATGATAGTACAGAGAGCCACATTGCTTGGTGAAGTTAGACTTGTTAGACAGCCTTGATCATTTGAAGAATGAGTAGCAAATGTGAAACAGCATCCATTTAAAAATATAAAGAGTTGAAAAAAAGGTATCTTTATATTGAATTAACTCATTATCAAGTGTTGCATTAATTACCATTTATAAGAAAGGATCTAAGTTTGGTGTAAAAGTCATTTAGTCTTTCATAATGTCTTTTAGTCGTGTACTAATCACTTTTTTGAACAACGGACTTGATTCATTGTCCATAGAACCATCTGAATTGATTATGGGTTGGTTATTCCTTAAGGGACATACAGGATGTGAGGGGGGGGGGTCAGAGGGGATTAAAAGTCTCATCATATGAACGTCCAGCATCAGCAATAGCACAAATCAAAGTATGAATCTATGAAAACAAACCCACCCGTTTTAAATTCCTCAGTCGTTGTGATGAAATAACATGCTTATCCTGCACATAAAGGTCAAGGAGGCAATGCGGACAATGTTTTGTGACATTAGCTAAAAGGGCGGAGGTGAACACGCATGTGCATCAGTGGGTTTAACCACTGTACTGTACTCTTTAGTGGGGACGGACATCCCGTATACTGGAACCCATATTGGCTTGTTTGCAGCGAAGGCTTTATTTAGGGACATGCCTCTGGAGGAGGAATAGAGAAAGCTGTGTCCGAGTTTGTTTGAGAATTCGTCTGATGGGGGAGTCGGGGGAAACAGGTGGGAAAGGGATAGTGTTTGTTTCTGGGCACGCAGGGGGGGGGGGGGGGTTTAGAAATAGCACTTGGAGCTAGCTCCTTAAAGCCCAACAATCCACTCATTGACAATCAGCCAACCAGTGAGCGAGAGAGGCCCGGGTCCGCCTTCATTAGGCCCACATGCCAGATAATATCCGACGGAAAAGGCCAAACGGGCATCAAACGGGCAAATCTGCGAACGTCTCATCAGGTAATTGTGACAGGGCAGGAAACGTCAGCAGTTTATTTCACAGTGCTTTATTGTCCTTTATTGTGAGAACTGGCACATCTCGCTCAATTCTTGTATATTTGCGTTTAAAGGGACTAAATAACTTTGTTAAAAGGCCACGTTGGTTGGATGGCTTTGTGTTTTTATTGTGCCGGCAACATCTGGGTCCACAGTTGTGAGGTTAAAAGAGAGGGCCGCCGCTTTGGGTCAAACCTAAAAATAGGACAGTCTTCAGAAGCTGTGCCACAGGCAGCCAGGAAATGCTTTGATTTCTCTTTTTTGATTTCATAAGAATATTCAACAAAGCCTTTGGATCTGGCAAACAGGTGGCAGAGCTTAGGTTCCCCCCACAGTGCTAAAGCAAACTTCCCTTCCATATTTTAGCATCACAAAACCATATAACACATGCAAAGTTATGCTGCTCTTTTACTTACTCTACTGTGGAAACTCTGCAGTTACACTCAGCTCTAAATATAAAAAGGAGAAAAGTGGCCAAAATGAGCGCCATGTCCTTGCGGAAGCCACCTGCTTTCATGTTCCAGAATGTATCTGTTGTGTTGAAACGGGCTGGAATAAATAAATCATTGTTTCTGGGCTCTGGCCTGTGTATTAATGTGCGTGCTGGTATAAGTATGTGACGCACATCGGGGACAGTCTAGTAACCTGAGGCCGAGCTTAAGGGCCCACCTGTCTCTAGTTGTGGACAGACGAGCCCTGGCTGCCAGGCGCTCCATTCATCTCGATTGCAAATGCTAATGCTAACATTAGTGCTAACATTAGCTACTGTTCTTGTTTCACTCTGTCAGCCCCATGCCTTCAGCTTGGCCCGGGCCAAAAGGGAGACTGATAGCCTCCTTATGCTGATAGAGTTGCTCTACATTATAATTAGGCCCGTGAATGAATCAAATAAAAGGTATGTATTTACCAATCATTGGATACACATGTAAATAGTTGTTAAATGTATTATGGTACACTTTATAATCCCCAAAGGACTCATTTCTGCCTTTGAACCATCCTAACTCATTAGGAGGCATAGTTCAGTCATGGGACCAGTGCTGGTCAAGGCAACGGCACACACAAAGCTACAGTTGCACGGGTACATTTGCGTCCCTCAAATATCACGACTCCATATACATGGCGATGTTTGAACCTGCGCTGAAGTGACAGTGACCCCATGCAGAAGGTATGCAGATGCTTAAACCTGCAACAACTGATTGATATTGACACACGGGGGCAAGGCAAGCAGGTTGTGACACGATATTAACACATCGTCACCTAATACATATGAATTGTGACAGTTCATCATGGTTATTTTTGCACATCTTAAAGAACTAAAATAGCAAAATTGCATTTCTAGCAGAGTAGAGTCTAATATTCACTGCTGAGGGAAATAGTGCAACAATTGAGAATGGACATGACTGCAGCATATGGATTTTGGATGGATGGACCAAAAGATTTTGGTCAAACACTTGCATCACAGATCCACACGGGAAGTAGATGTGTTGAAAGGTCATTTAAAAAGTGCTGCTATGCCAAACTAATTTTAAACCACAACAAAAATCTCTTCTCTCTAATTTGTGAATTCAACTGAACTCAACATATGCTTTAATTTGCCCGGAAAAAGCGGCTTGACGCTGAGATCCACGCTCGTGTCTCGGAGTATTTCTTCCCGTGTAATTACAGCATGTTTTCTTTTGGCAACATGCATCCTGGAATTAGCAAATGAATGTTTTAACCCCGGTGAACTTTCACAGTGTATTTTGCACTCCCCTCCCCATTACATCGCGCGGCTTTGGAAACGAACACGTCCACTAATGACCTTTAGCATCGCTGGCAGGTTTTAAGTGTGATCAGTGGGTATATGTTTCCACGCGTTGTGCTCAGCCTCAGGAGATTACGGTAACGATACCAATTACCCCAATCTCATTAGCTAGCTCAAACTCCACGGAGTCACACAAATTAAGGACCTTCTCTAGTCTGACAGTCCTAGAAGTGGGCCTGTGCCCTCAGTGTGTCTGTGTGTGTTTGTGTGTGTGTGTGTGTGAGAGAGTGTAAAAGAGAGACAAAGAGTGTGTTCTTCATTTTGTTAAATGTTGGTCTAAGTATGAGCTGTTAACTCAAAATGTGAACGTAGTAGTGTGTGTGCAGTGTGTCATAGTATAAGCTTAATTACCAGTCAAGGATCAGACGCGTCTTCTATGTATCCACACACACACACACACAAGCAGCATCTGACTTTCATGTGTTTGTTTGGACACTTTCACCGCCTGGTGATTAATTTATGATTTCTCGAAAGATGGATAGTGCTCTCAATCTCAGGTTTAAAAGCTTCATGTTTCCCTCTTTCTGTGGCACGCACACGCACACTCATGTTATTTTACATATTGAGCATTTGAAAATATTTGGTCATGAAGACACATATTTGATTTTTAAAATTACTGTAGGATTTGTGAGTACAATTCACGATCTTCCCTCTCCTTGTATATCTTCATAACTTTACAGTATATGTGTGTAATGATTGATGGTTTCTCTCTCTCTCTCTCACCAGGCCCACTTCTGATTAGTGTCTATTAAAGATCAGAGGGGTGAGGAGGAAGTGGCCTGCTGATCTGGGTGCTGAGCGCTGTGTTATCTTTGGATGAGTTGGGCTGCCCCACTGGCACACCACAGTACCTTATTACTGTGTTGCTGAGTGTATTAGAGCACCCTCAGAGCAGGTTAGTTTTCAACTGAAGCCACGTGGGGAATCTGGACCATTTGCTTTGTATATGGATTATGAATTTTTGGGAAAATGTGTTAATTCCCACTGCTTAATAAAAATGCCATAACATAAAATGTTTAATACAAAATAAAAAATTTGCAACCTCAATAAGGTAGTAAAGCTTTATCTAAACTTTTATAAAGACCTAGTTTGCTGCTATTGGTGTATGGTATATTCCAAAGATTCCATCTCAATAATTGAGGCCTTTAATATTTGTATTTAAGAAGTTAACTCACACCAACTGTCCATTAAAGCAGTCGATAAAGACACTTCTGTTATTCCACCATTGCAGAGGGTTGGGAAACCAAGGTGATTTGTTTTCATATATCTTGTAATATGTAAAGACGTCTTTTCTATTCTAATAAGCATACAGCACAATTCAGTTGAAATAACGTGAAACGATGAAAATGTATATTTTATAAGATATAAATTCATGATATGTTATACAAAAAACATATCATGTGTGCATTTGATAGAGTGAAATAGTAACATAGAAAAAAAACTATAACTGACACAAAAAGCCATCGGACAATTGTAAACAGTTATAATTTACTGGTTAAGAAGGCTTACGCCACTCCAGTAAGTCGCACTAATGCCATTTAACCCTGTGTTTCCCCTGCTCTCATGCTTGGTCTCATTAGGTCAGGATTAACAGGGGATTACTGTAGCCATAGGCCAATTGCTCTTTAACACTAATATCTCGCAGAGATGCTCCATAATTTTATTTTGAACGCCTCAAATGACTTGGAACAGGCACGGGGTTTCTGGGCCTTGGCAACCAATCAAAAAAAATAACTTGGGGATGCCTTTGATACCGGAGCACTTTCCACTCGAGCCTTCCTAGAAGCCGTGTTTATTTATTGTCCTCAGAGGCAGGAAATTAAAGCCGGCGTGTTTAGTGTAATTGGCCATTTTGTGGTCTTCACGTGTCTCCAGGCCTCCGCGGATGAACGCCACCTTTTCGGAAGCAAATAATTCCTTCTTGAGCCGGATGATGCGAGGAATGAAGGGTGTTGTTCCGCCTCTGCATCTCGGTCTCATTTTTCCTCTTTTTTTTTTTTTTTTTTTGTCTCCCCCCCCCCCGCTTTATCTACAGCTTCGTTTTCCCCCGGCCAGAGGTGGAGAAAGAAGCGACACCGGGGCCCTCGCAGCCCGCGTATGAAAGTGCGCGTCGTTGTGCGCATGCGAGAGCCACATCAAACTGCATTGACGAACACACAGGGCCACTCGCTTCCAGGGCCTGTGACAATCCTGACATCAAATCAGAGAACTCTATGATACACACACACACACACGAAAGGCTGTCACGCGGGCTCGCTATCCGGTTCTCGGGGAAACCTTTTGGTGTCGTTGCAGGTCTCGTCGCTGCGGCGTTGGCGCTGTTGTTTTGGGGGTGGGATCTGTATGTGTGAAAAGAACTGAGCAGCTTCCACAAAACGCCTCTGATTGATCACTGCATTCTGTCACCTCACTCACACCTCTGCCGAAATCAAAAAACACTTTGCTTTTCAAAAATTCTCAAATATTGAGAAGAAGAACCCCGGGAAGTAAATTGGCATCTTTTTTGGTTTGTTTGTGTACCTTGTAACTCCCTCTAACAGCCACGAGGCCACAAGACAACAGCGGAGTGATTTCGGGTTACACATCTGAAGTCAAGCGCGCGATATGACGCCCGCCTGCCAAAATGACACTCAAGTGAGCTGTAATGACTACATTGTTTTTACCGCCTCTCTCCCTCTCTCTCTCTCTCTCGCCATCCGGCTTCTGAGCAGCGAGGCAAACGCACCGCGGCGAGCTAGCGGCGCACCGAGGTCTGTGAGCCCGTGAGAACTTAAGGAGTTTTGAAAGTTAAAAGAAGGCTTTTCTTCTCCCTGATCCTGTTGTGATGTTTTCCCCGGCTGTCGTTTGTGTTGGAGTGCACTAGACGATGCTATTATGTTGGAGGTAAAGTAATGTGACTGTGACAGGCTTCAGCATCCATTTGAAAAGCGCGTTTGGAAGACAGCCTCGTGTAGTGCAACGCCTTCCTTTAAGAAAGGCACTTTTCCCTCATGCACACTTTCAAGAATCTTGTTAAACACAAAAGGAGCGGCACCTGCTTCAGTGGGACGGAGTGGGGAGGGGAAACCAAAATACAAAACCAAAAAAAAAAAAGAGCGAGGAGGAAATAACTTTAAGATAAAAAAATAATAAGTGCATGCCAGGTATATATGAATGTCAAGTTGAATTTGGTGCAGAGCCCTGAAACAGTGAAGCTAAAGAGCTTAAAGGCTGACCTTGAAAAGTCTGCCGTCAGAATCGCGTTACAGACCCGCTTCTCGCCTGTCAAGGTACGGCAGAATCACGACATTGTTTATTCACTTTGATTTGTCAGGGATGCATGCGAGAGTATTGACAAAAGATGTGTGTTTCCCTCCGGTTTCTCCATCTCGCCGCCTCCGCGCCGGGCGCCACGTGGCCCGAACCCGTGCCCCCACTCCCCCCCCCCTCCGGGCGTGGGCCTTCCATCGACGTCCCACCCTAATTACGCACCTCTGCTAGTGGCACTTAGGGAAAACATTGACGAAATGTTTGATTTTAAGGGTCAGCGCCGCCCATTAGAATTAGCGCAGACATCGGCGAAGGCGCTTGTCATGCGTGTCACACACCACCCGCTCCTACAGCCACCGCCTCCTCCCTCCCGCGTGCACTCCATCTGTGGGGGGGGGGGGTTGGGTTTGGCGGTTGTGGCGAGGGGGGGCGGTGGTCCATGCGGGGGCTGTGGTCCTCTCAGTGTGGCACATCAAACTCTATAAAGGGAATCATTTATGTGCCACTCCCTATTACTGAACAGCATGGAGACAGCTAATGAGGGGCCAAGGCAAAAGGAATATATCCACCACTTTGCTGTGAGACAGACACTGGCAGGGAAAGAAAAACCAGGAGTCTTCAGGGAATCATTGTTTTCAGAAGGGTGGGGGGGGGGGGGGGGGGAGAAAAAAGAAAAAAAGGGAAGAACAAAAGGAATATGCGTGCGTGTGCATGTGTGTGTTTTTTCCTCACACCCGCTTCATCTATCGCTTCATTTATTTATTTCTCCACCCGCTAGCGCTGCACTTAGGCAACGGTAACAGCTTGAGGTGAAGATTCTGCAAAACACACACCGCCCCCCCCTCCCCCCCTGTGCTGTATTTACGATTGGTGTTGATGGGAGTGAGTATGTGGGCCTAATAAATGTGTATCGTGGACGTGCGTGGGGACGGACCCTCGGGTGTGGGCGGGCGTGTGTGTGTGTGCGCGCGTGAACCCGCACGCGCACAAAAGGGTCTAGTGGTGCTGATAAAAAGGTAGCTGTGACATTTCCAATTTGCCATGCACCAGCCCACTCCATTTTCTTCCCTGCTGCCTCTTACATGGTAGAGTAAGCCTCTAGGATTGACAATAATTACAGCCTGCATAAAATGAAGAGGGTAATATGAACACAGCTTTGCCATAATTGCCTTTTCATTATTTGCTAACAGTGAGCTATTCAGTCATAAGAAAGAGATTGCATAGTAATTGGCTGACAATGGGAGGCTGAGGCTCTGTTCAGAGGCTGTGGTAATTTTTGTGTTGCTGTGAAGGTTTTTCGAGGGGCTTTTTTTATTTAAAATCTCAAGCATTAAACTGTAATTTAAAACTACAATTTCCAGCATGAATGAAAATCTGGGTATTAACATGAGCTCCTATTTAGAGTGGAACATCCTATTAGCAGTATTAGCACTATTTGGTAACTTTCCATATGGGCCGCCTCTCAGCCCAAATGGGATTTGAGACAGCTTTGTTTCTCTCTCAGTCAGTCTCACACGTCAACAACACAACGTTGTTTACACTGGTGGAAATTCCCTGTGTAACGTGTGTGTACACGAGTGTGTTTGTGGTAATTGAGGGGTTAGGAAAAAGTTTGACAGTCTGTGGCACACAAATGCACAGTCAAAGTGGATGGGGACCCGTTTGCTCACTGCACACACTCACAATGTGCGCAAGATACGCGCATCCAAATGTAGCGCAGTCATGTTTTGGATTGAAGAATAATTGGACCGCAAGGTCGCATCACGAGAGGCCACGTGTCAGGCAACATGACAATAGATACAGTGATGTTTATCATAGCAATTCATCGCGTTGCAACTGGAGTCCTGATGTTCATTTGGCTAAACAGGATCCTGAGGGTATGACATCGGCATCTGTAGTAGGTGGTGCTACTATGGCGTCAAGGACGTTCTGCACATATGCGTGTGTGTGTGTGTGTGTGTGGGTGTGTGTGTGTGGGGGGGGGGGAGACACCCTGGACAATGTGCCAGTGATCCTTTATCAACCATAAGGCCTTCTCACATAGCTCCTGTGCTGTTTTGATAACCATATTTTGGCATTTATTAAAACACACACACACACACACACCTAGAATGCTCTTTTAATGAGTGTGAATCATTCTGTTCTTCTATAACTCACCCTCGAAACGTAGAGGGTTGATATTGAAACGCCTTTTGCCAATTACTTGCTGAAAAATGTCACGAGTAACACAAAGCTGTAAAGAAACAGAAACGAATGACTTTGTCTTCATAAAAACAAACAATGAGCCGCAACTCACACAGCAATTTAACTGATGTTGTCAGCAGCTTTTTGAAGATGTTTGATATTATATTTGTAACTGGTCCCACATTCAAAACATCAGTGATTTGAATACGTTCCACGTTCAACATGCTTCACTGATTTAATATGATAAAACATTTTGTTAGCAATAAAAGAAAAGGCCGATTCTCATAGTGTAATCCTGTTCCATGTCGTGTGTTACTAATTAACTTGGCTCCGTCCACACAGATGACAGACATGTGCGTGAGGAGGCTCACGGCACACTGCTGCTAAACGGACAACAGGGGAAAAAAAAAACAAAAACCCCCGATTCTGTTTTAACAGGAATAAAGAGATGTGTGTTGGATCTGAAAGACGTGGGATTCCTGTGAAACGGCCGTTAGTGGCTCGGCCAGGTCGTGGCCGGCCCATTCTTTATTTGGAACAAGGCTAGTTGGCACGAGACAACTCAAAACTACCCCCCCCCCCCCCCTCCCCCTCCTTCCTCTTTATAGACATCTCCTCTCACTCCGAGCTGATTCTTCACTGTAGCTAACAAACCCTCCACTCAATCAATATTTATCTCATATGGGGGAGCCGTAATCGTTTAGCTCAAGTGCTTGCATGAGTGGGAGATAAATTACATTTACAGTACCATCATTGAGGGCCTGATGTTTCCCAGGCATTAGCGGATATTTAGAGATGGCCAAACGTGCTCGGACATTAAAGAACAAGGCTGAAAGAGATTGATTAGATGAGCAAAACAACAGGCCGAGCAGATATGGAGAGTAAGTGGAGGTTAATATGATTGCTGAGCTGAGGAATTATCCATCTCAGTTACTTAAGCTAATATTGACTCTTAAGTTTGTATTTTAGTTGAGAATAAGTGACGTAATTCACTCAGAGGTGGCGTCCAGTCCAATTCGGATTCTGGAATTGTTTTTTTTTTTTTTTTTTTAAATGTATTTTGTTTTTCATAAAGTGATATTAACTTACCTCATTTAAACACATACTGGCTTGTTTTTAAACATATTACTGAATACAAAATACAGAAGAAATGCTGCTAGACAAGATTTCCGTGGTCGAGTTTGAAAAGTGAAAGTTGATTATCTTCATTTAAAGGTATGAATATGTGTTTTTAGGGGGGGCAGGTTGTGTATATTCTGTTAACGCGCCGTGTCCGTCCACTTGGCCTCTTGCGTCCGTGGTAGTCTACGCCCAACCCGCCCTGTGATCATCGCCCTGCTACATCAGCCAGCCAGGTGCTCTCGTGTGTCTGGGGTGCTAGTCGGTGTCATAATTATCTTACACAACGGGCTTGCTTTCCTTATTAGTGATTAGCTCCCACCAACACTGATTGGTATGGGTTCCTTCCGCTCATCCCTTTTTAATGTTTAAACATTTACTTTGTGCTTGAAGGATTTGTTTGTATGTATCTTGTGTGTGATGAGCGCTTTTCAAGTAATTGGCTCCTAGGGGACAACACTTTCTAACAGTTAAAGAATAATTACAGCCCTATGAAATGTTAAACTGCCCCGACTGTCTTCTCGCGGGGGCTTAATTGCGTGCAACAAGTGAGGCAGGCTTTTCATTTTGTTCCATCACAGGAACGGACTGAACTCTCATGGAAACACACAGAAATTTTGTCGAGTTGTAAATAGCTTCTCATATGGTAATTTTGTAGGACACCAAAGCAGTTATAAGGCGTAGCTCTCATTGAAAGCGATGCCGCTAGCTTGTTTTCTCCCTCTTTTTTTTTTTTTTGTGCATGTTGTGGAGAGGGGAAGCGAGGGCATGGTGTCTGTGTTTTTATGCTCTAATGGACTTTTGCATATATTCATTATAAGAGAATCCTTAAAGAGGGAAAGACAGCATAAAATAGCCCAAATTATGGGCGCTTGCCCGTGAATGCATGGTTGAAAGGGTTTGTTTATATCTGCCCGTTATGTGTGTGTGTGCACGTATATATATATTTATAACTGACCTAATATTTATTTTTTTACTCTCCTTTTCTTTTCCTATTTTGAATGAAAAATCAGATAAATGTTTGTTTTGTTAAAAAACATTTTTTTTAAAGGCGAATGTATTGAAAAGGAGGCAATATGGACCAATATCATTATCCTGGCATTATAGTGTGATGCTCACGTTGCAAGATAAATGGTGCGGTTCCTCTTAGCCCCTGAGGTGCAATAGGTCACCCCATAGGTGATATTTTCACACTTGAGATTATTCAGATTAGCTGTCATTTCAAAGCAACAATGGATATGAATTGAACCATATGTATTCATATATTTTGTGATCCTGCCTTCATTGCATACTGTTTCTACTGTTCTGCTATCTTGAACCCTCTATTTTGACTGTACATTGGTTTAGTGTCAGTCCAAGAAACATGTGATGGTCAAATAAATATGTACATCATATGCACATATTTATTGATAACATTCACTAACAACGCTTACTTTTCCAAACACGGCCCTCGTACAAAAAATGCTAATTGTTCATTGTTTGCAATGCATTGATGTTTCACTACTCTGTGCTGAAATAGTGTGTTTTATTGATCTTGATCCACCGCGGTCCTGACTCAATGCAACATTGATTTAAGAGGAGTGGATGGGCGTTGCGGTGTGCATGCCAATCATTCCTCCCGCTTTAGTCCTTACTACGGAGGTGACACAGGTTTCATGTCACACGGACCCTCCCGCATGGTCCTTTGCTGAGGCTGTTGCAAGCTGGTTGAGGTTTGCCTCGCAGGTATCCATCATCTCTCAGCCCGCACTAACCCAGTGTGACTAAAGCCATTCCCTTTGCCTTTCCCCAGTTGGATTGCCAGGGTAATATAATGCATTCAAGTGAATTGCATCGGGCTCCGTTTGGCAGTGCTGCCATGCATTGTGCCCAGTGGGCCCTTTGTAAATAAAATGTTATTACACGCCTGGATATTTCATGCCCTGTGTGCACATACTGTAGGACTCAATGGTGCCGTACTTCCACGAGACCACGTGCAGATGTTAATCAGAGATTAACACACACTCAACACAGGACTCAATCAGCCTCTCAATTGCCATGCTTCCTAACACACTGATTAAGAGAAGTGCCCTCCATGCAGAACTCTGCTGTGGCTTTTTACTCCTGGATCTTAGGTGTTGATAATTATTCTCTCAATTAGTGGATAGGCGCTTGATGCAGTGAGGTATGTGTCGTAACGATGCAGATGTGATGTTCCGGAAATGTTTTATACGTCTAATTTTCTCCCCCGTTTAATTACGGAGGCGTACGGGAAGCGAGGCGCATGAGCCGTATTTGCTGTTCTCACTGCCAAAGTCAAAGGAACCAGATAAAAAAAAAAAAAAACGTCAAAATGCAACAGTCTGGTCGTCTTAGTCTCTGAGTCCTCGACTTGATTGTCAGATTTTGCAGCAGGGAGAGGAATCTGGGTACAGTTACATCTTGTGTGATAATCCATCTCAGTTGTGGGTCATGGAACCCTCCACACCTTCTTTTGGTCTTGGGGGGGGGGGGGGTTTGCTATGACTGACTCGATTTTATAGCAGAACCTCTGGCCAAAAGAGGAAAAGAGACAAGTAAACCTAGACTTCTTTGTTGTTTTTCAAGACAGCACTTTAATTTGGAGGACTTTTTGGTTTGGATGGCCTTTCGCGGGTGTGTATTTATGTCAGAGGTAGACATATAATGTTTCGTGTTTAACTTAATTACGTACCTTTTTGTAATCCACTATATTTTTGGGGGACTCCGTTGGAAGCTGTGATGAATTTGGGAGATAGCGCTAACAGCCTGTGCCTGCCAGATTGAGCCCTATGATCCAGAGGGGAAGAAACACAGCCCATGGCTAAACAAATCCTCCTTTGTTTTGGGGTGTGCTGAGTGATCTCCATTGAGAGAAGGGGATGGGTAAACACTGCTAGCTCTATAGAGCTACACATTGTAAACACACAGCGCTCATTAACTATAATGAGATGTTATGAGGAACCCTTGAGCTCATTGTGTGGCGTCTACAGAATAACCTGCCTGCTATTGTTGTTGTTGTTGTTGTTGTTTATGCAAAGCAAATCACTGCTTTAGGTAGAAGGAAAAAAAACACAGCATTCCTCTCAAACTTTTCACCCACTAATCATCAACGCCAAGGGATGTGCTTCGGAAACACCTTGGCCTGTGATTTTTTGATTATTTTTTTTTTTACCCTTACCTTTCATGCCCTGTGTTTCCCCCCCTGCCTTTCAAGTAAGATTTGCCTCTTTGTGTAGGTCTGCATGTTTAACGTGTGTTACCATGTGTTACCGTGGCCTTGTAAAAGATAGAACTCATCCCTACTTGGTGTGGTCATAAAAGTGCAATGGCTCTCTTTAAAGCCTTGTCTTTTTTTTTTAATGAGGACACTGGACCCACGCTGGGTCACCCTGACCTTTCTTTGGGTTTCGCCCCGCTGTGGCATTCCAGCCCGCCCTGCGCACTCGCCCACTCGGTTAGCTGCAGACCTACTTTACTCTGGGGATGTGTGCTTACAGTGCCGCCTCGCCGCCTACCCAGCATGCTCTCATTGTGTCATTTCAGGCGGCGCCGAGGCCCGCCGCCGTGCGGCACCGCGCCGCGTTCCCGGGGCCTAATTACAAAAGTGGCGTCGGAAGTCGGGGGAAAGTAACGAGGGGGAGAGAGGGTAGGTGTCTAACATGCATGGCTAGCATAGCCTCTTTGGCGACAATGAGTGGCTTCACCTTGGCTGTTAATTGCCCCCCCGCTTGGGTCCCCGGGCTCCCAGTTGCCGGATGCTCTCCTGCCTTTTCTTCCTTTTTTTTTTTTTCCCCCCGTCTCCCCGCTGATTGGGTGCGATCGGAATCGGCTGACAGTTGGCTGAGATTTCGCAGCCACATGCAGCCTGACACCCCTAATTAGATGCTCCTATATGGCAGTTTACATTAGACAAACATTTGTGCGGGCCGTGGTGGATGCCAGCTTTTGTTTGGAGAGCTTGCACACACGCACACACACACACACACCCCCATCTCGAAATGGGCGAGTTTGCTCATTTGCGCTTGTTTCCAGACTTTGTGTGTGTTGTGTGTCTGTCTGAACCATTGCATGGATTTGGATAACAGTGCAGATAATGAATTTTAAATCCTATCCCAGAGATGGCACAGTGGTAAGAAACCCTTAAAGTTAATTTGCTTCCCGAAAACCATTAACATATTTCTAGTTATTGGCAAAAAGGCTGTCGAGAAGCCTTACTTGTTGTTTTTATTCCGTTCCTACAGCTCGCAAGCTGCAGACAATGGATTCGCCGCCGCCGTCTCATGCTGCAGAGATGCTCCCTCGATAAGCGCCCTGCAACGATATGCTCAACAACGGTGCAGACATATTTCCATCAGGCCTGCCTTTTAATTTTCAGAATAAAAGCGACCCCTTTCACACCGCTCCCACTTATCAGCTGTGCTATCGCTGGTCCTTTCAAAGCCAACAAACCAGCTCTCAAATGGCCTGCTCAGTCTGTGACAAGATGTGGCTAATTTCCCCTCGCAGACCCACAGCAAGGTCACCAATCGTTTAGATTCATTTTGTGGCAGGAAGAAAGAGAGGAGGGGAAGAGGAGGGAGCCACAGAACAAGGCCTTGTCCTCTGCCTGGAGGTCATTCCAAAAGCCAGTCATCATATTCAGCTGGATAAGGGAATTGGAGAGATAAGTGTGTGTGTGTGTGTGTGTGTGTGTGTGTGTCTATCTGCGCACTATTGAATGATAATGTATTGTATCGTGTATATATATATATATATGGTCTTTGTATGTTTGAGTTTGTTATATCTATGTACTTTAGTCCACATGTGCACATCAATAATAATTGTATGTGTGTGTGTGTGAGTGTGTTGAAGACCTGATGGTACTACATCATTACCATATCCCCACCGTTGGCTATTCTGAGGGATTTTCTGTAATAAAAGGGCCTTTGTACTTTTGCCTGTCCTCTTGTGTGGCTGCTGGGCTTGTCAGCCTGATAGTTTAATCAGCCAACCTGTCATAACCAGTGCTGGAGTGGGACTTTGCCCTGTAAATGCAGATTTATATCTAAGTTACATCATTGAATTACATTTTCTGTCTAAATAGCAGAGAAGCTGGTGGAGGGATGTAATAAAGCTAATCTACATACAGCCCTGGGTGGATAATCACATCTAATAAGTGGGACTCACGCCCCTATTAGCAGAGAAACGATGGGGGGAGGACGGGAGGACAATTCAAGGAGTCAGCTGTGCTTGCTAATTGTCTCTTTGCAGAGTCCGGATGCATGTGTGTGTGTGTGTGTGTTTGTGTGAGTGCTGTTGTGACATGTGAGTGTTTGGATTGCAGGTCTGCTTGCTCTGCAGACGCCGTGTGTGTGTGTATTTGTCACAGTGTTTTTGGATCAATGACTGTGTGTTTGCGGCGAGTTCCATCAGAGGTAACGTGCATTTCCCCGTGGAGCTTAAAATTCTCTCAAATCCTACCATTTTGAGCAGAGGATGGTAGTTTTGCATGTGTGGTCCCAGCCTAGGATCCTACTTCTCAGTGGCAGTAGTGCGCTTGAACTGCACATCATTCTGCCCTGTGATTAAAATAACCATAGTAGGCTTTTGGTCGAAATCCATTCACCCAACCTCCTTCTTCTTTCCCTTTGCTTAATGCCCCGACAGGAAGGCCGCATAAAGAGGGAGGATACATTCAGTTTGGGGCTTCACGGTTTGTGTCTAAACCCTCAGTGGTTTGGCTAAATCATATGTGTACATGCCTAATAGCTGGTCTATCCAGCGCCTTCCAGAGGCTGCGTCCCTAAAAATAAGCCCTGACACATTAAGAGAAATGCCATCTGCTTTGAATGATGGCCGGGCCTGTTCTCAGCGCCTCGTCCTAGCATGGGCGGAGGCCCCCGAGGTGACAA
This sequence comes from Pungitius pungitius, assembly GCF_949316345.1. Classification (NCBI taxonomy): domain Eukaryota; kingdom Metazoa; phylum Chordata; class Actinopteri; order Perciformes; family Gasterosteidae; genus Pungitius; species Pungitius pungitius. The sequence continues at coordinate 19,429,858 of NC_084903.1, forward strand.
CCTCGACACTTCTCCTCCTTGATCCGCCTGTTCCTCTGACCCCCCCCCCCCCCCGGCGCTACCCTGTGCTACAGCCCCGTGGGCGCCATTATCCATGAAGCCAGGTCCTGTGTCAGAATGGACCCCGTAGCCATGTGCCCTCTCGCCTCGGCGTGTAAGGAACGATTAGGGACAAATATGCAGGACAGATTTGCTGCAGACACTGAAAAACCATCACGCTTCTCCGTTTATCCGCAGAGAGGAGGGAGAAACTACCAGGGAGCCTGGGTGTGTCGAGGCGAGAGGGCTCCTCTCTGTCCCCCCCTAGATGGAGCTGCTGAGAGTGGGCCGATAACACACATCACAACGTACACAGCAAACAATATGCGGAGCATAAGTAACACCATTATTTCACCAATGAGAGAGAAACAATGAATTTCAGAACAATCCCACTGTTTTTTTCTGACTAAAGTCATTTCAATGTATATTAATAGAACCGTAATCATGAGCAACCTTTTCTTTGATGCGACCGGGCGCTTTATCTCCTTGACATTTGATTTACATATGATATTGCACATGGTCTGGTTTGAAATGGAATTATTCAGAGCCCCGCTTCCATCATTTTTACATTAATGAAAATATAATATGAAATTAATTAAGCATTAGCCATTCATGGTTCCTTCACCTTACTTATTAATACCACACCACATGTAAAAGCGGACTTTGTAATTGCCGGACAAGCATTTCAAACACGATCCCCAGCTTGTGCAGAAAAATACCTCCTAATCACTGCTGCATTCGAGTTCTCATTGATTATTGATTGCTGTGCTAATTCAAGACATTCCCACCTACACTAAAACCCACCTCCTCACTTGTATATATATATATATATATATTTACCTCCATCACGTCGGGGAAGAGAAAAGGCGCAACTCCGGCAACAACAGGTTATGACACTTTACACAGCTCTGTGCAGAGCCTCAGTTTAAAATGACATGTTTGGGTGAAATTCACAAAGACATTATCATCATCTCCCCTAAGTGTGCAATCTCGGGCCTCCCGTGTGCCGCTGGCTGCCGTTAGCCAAGCGGATAAATGAACGCTGTTTTACCCTGATTGAACTGTCTGCGCGGCGGCGGAGGCCGCACGGCCGGCCGATTCAGAGGCGAGGCTGAGCCTGCACGCCAAAGTATTACCTCCCTAACCGAGGACTCCTGTTTCACCAGAGAGCTATCACATTTCATAACATGGAAAAAATAACACTTTAGCAGGGGGTCAGGTGGGAAAATGGCACCTCTAAATGAGGGTTAAGGCCATATCATTGTCTTCTCCGTCGGGGAGCCACCCGCGCCTCCAATAATTCTGCTGACCTTCGGTGCCATGCGGCTGGTTCGACATGGAAGGGTGAGCTGCCGGGGAGACGATCCTTTTCACGCGGCCCGTTGCACCCCCCCCCCTCAAAATGGCTTTTTCTTCTCCCAGACAATCATCTGATACGGAGGCTGAATGAAATCACAGATTACATAAGAAAGGTCCTCTCTCTCTCTCCGCCGGCCGATAAGAGGGCTGCACCTGAAGTGACGGCTCTCACCGCTCGCCACTCATCGTCCTCGCCCTCATCTTTTCTTCCTCTGCACGCTTATCTGCTCTCTTCTCCTCACCTCACTCCTGTCCCCCCCCCTCCTCGCTCTCTCTCTCTTTCGGTTTAAAACCTGAGCACTTGATTTAAAATACGTAGATTGCGGAAGGCAGCGCTGATTAATATGTAAATGTCTTTAAGGTTTTTAATTATGCCAGATTAACTGTATTGTGGTATAATACTTGAGTGAGATGGAGGTCTACTGTCACTTCTCAGGAACGTAATGCTCCATTTTTCTCGTACCACTCCCACGTAATGTTTCCAATTCCTGATATAGGGACATCATCAGAGGAAATATTTCCCCACTGCGGCACATGCGGAATTGAACTAGTATTAAATAAAGAATGATATCTATTATACATTTAAGGATGAAAAATAATACTTTATTTCCCTTGTGTACATGCACAATATATGAGAAGAGAGAACAGTTCTATTGATCCCGGGTTTCATTAGGTGAAAATGCCTCCCCTGGTGTGCAACACCAACTTTTCAAGCCCATTGGATCTTGGGTAAACACATAGAGGGACAATCTTGAAAATCCATCCCCCAACCTGAGAAAATTCTCCAAACAAGTCCCGAGGAATGTAAATCTTGTGACTTGTGTGGATTGTAATGGATTCAGAGGCATCTTGCAGCGATGAGGGCAGCTAGACGGAGCTTAATCAGACACGCGCACACACACACAGACTTTAAACAGTGTAAAAGGTGTGTGTGTGTGTGGTGATGGAGGAGGAGGAGGGGGGGCTCCTCTCTATCTGACTCTGAGAGAGGAGAGCGCCACACTGTGGACTGGAGGGATGTTGAAGTGATGCGTCCGGTAATCTCATGAATCAAAAGGTCGCATCCTTTTAGGTTTTCCACTTTGAACACTGCACACAGCCCATCGTGTTTGGCTAGAGGGGCGGGTACAGAAAATATAGTTTCTCTCTCCTTCTGGGTGCTTCTCTCTGTCTCTCTCTTTCATTCTTTTAGCATTGGCAGAGATGAGGCTGGAGGGTTGAGACTGGGTTTAAATCAGTAATCAGTAATTAAACTTGAACATGGACCTGATGGTTTTTCTTCACGTCCTGGGGATCTACTCAGTAAAATTAAATATTTTAGCGCTCTAGGGTATGGGGGGGGGGGGGGGGGTGTATGTCACTAAATCCATCAGGAATGGAAATAGGCTTAGAGCTTCCGCATAGATTATCCAAATGCTGTTTTTGTCTTTAGGTTTTTTAAATAGTGTCATGCTTTAAATCAATGTTAATAATAATCTATAAAAATGAAAATATTACAATAGATTAGCATAGATTTAATAAAACAGCAACGCGAGCCTGAGAGCTGTGTGATCAGAGCCTCGTGAGTAGGAAGAATGGATAAGCAAAATATATTTTAATACAAGTGCAAGCAAAGGAACATTCTGACAATGATGTTGGTTTTTTTTGGGGGGGGGGGGGGTGCGAGCACAAGTCGTTGCAGTTTTCCTTGTTGTGATTAATCGGATATATTTACATCACAATCTTGAAAGACTTATTTATGCACCGAGTTTCTGGTATCAAGTGTTTGCGAGATAAGAGGAGGAAGCCAGGTCTTGTCAATGGCTGTACTTATCTTAGGAAGAAGTGAGAGGCAGATTGCATTTCAATCCACATGTATTATCTTAGACGCTTTGAGGTATTTTGTATAAGAGGAACTTAGCCACTAAAGAATGCTTTCAGTGTTCATCTGGGGATGCACTTCAGAAAGTTTTCTGAAAACAAACATCTGCATGGATTAAAAAATTAAAAGATTTCTTGGGAGAAGTGACCTGAATATATAATCTACAAACAATGCTTCCCAACAATTTCATTTATTTCCCCACAACACCGGGATCTGATTGGCTTCTTTGAATACAAATTGTAAAGTAAACTACCGCTTGCTGCTGCTCAAAGTGAACCCTGTCCCGCGTAGCTTAAAGGTTCACTTCTCCCCTCTCTTTGTGTAAGAAAACGTCTAAATCAGGCGTTGTTATCTTCAGCAGCTCTCCCTGATTACAGAGTAGGTTTGCCAAACTCTTTCCAACTTATTTAGTCTGATTTGTTTATCTCTTAGTAAAAGGGGGGGGGGGGTAATTTTGTTTTCCGATAAGTATCCCCCCCCCCCTCTGTTGAAATCCTCTTTAATTCATTGGTTAAAAAGCACAAAGGAATGCAGAGGGGCTCTGATGCCGGGACAAACCCAGGCAACGGCAGAGTGCACATCCAAGACAATCCCAGTGCTACCTGTGCCACGAAGATTAGACCATTGTGCGCGGGGAGTGTTATCGCCTGCGTGCCAAGCGCACACTGTGCACTGCAAAAGTCGCCAGTAAGGTGCTTAAGATATGCAGTTTTGTCCCAGGGTTTATTGATACAGTTACAGAGAAAAGGTGACCTGGTATCTTGGATATAGTCTTCAGTGGAGCCCCTTTGGTGGGGCTTTTTTATGCTCATATATACATATATTTTTACTCCTCCTCAGCAATGTTTGGGGGGGCTGCATCACAGTCGGCGGAGGCCTGACACTGTTCGCCGGTTACATTTTATCTGTACTCTTGGGAGATCAGGAGACTCAGCTCAGTGCTTTGCGAGTGGAGTGCCGCTGCCAGGGGAAGTGCGGGGCTCAGGGAACCATGAACATCCCTTAGCCCCCCCCCCCCCCCCCCCCCACCCCCCGCACACATTTTAGTCGCCGCTAAACCTCGTCTCGACTGCCACCAGCACTTCTGCCTCGGGCCACAGGGCTGTAGATCCATACGAACCACTGGAAAACACACGTTAAAACACAACGTGTGCAATGGCTTTAGAGACCCCGGAAAAAGGCACCAGGATCACACAACAATGGCGATGCGTCTCGAGCAGACGCGATTAAAAGGACAAACAACCCGCGTGAAACGGAGCCATCTGTGGGCCAGAGGTGGGCCCGTTGGACGCCGTGGGCCCCCGTGGAAGGCTGCCGGGACCGGTGAGAGCAATAAACAAACGAGGAGGAGTGGAGTGGAGTGGAGTGGAGTGGCAGAACGTCGTGTATCAGAGCCGTGCTGCGTCGGCACTCTGATTTCGTCTGTGCCATTACATAATTAAATTTGGACTCGGATCGTGCTTTTTAAGAGATTATGTGAGCATATGTTGCTTGAACATGTGCCAGCCTGTGAGTTGGGCCTCCTTTCATGAGCGCCGTATTAGGTTTAGAGAGTTTATTGAAAAGAGGAATAAGTTCGCTGCCAACAGTTAATGAATTGATGTTATGATCTTAGTCCAAAGGATACTACGCTATAACTAAGACTTGACGTCAGGATAAAGGAGAAAGAAGTCTACTAAAACAAAGATTGTAAATTAGGATTTTTACACTCCTCAAGTGAAGACATTTATGTACTGCAGCGTCACACTGAACACTGTGTAGCAGTAAAGGAATATTGAGTCTGTGTATTATTTTAGTGTTGAGTTGACCAGATGGGTGTTTAATCAAATAGATGGATTGCTTTTGTCATAATTCACAGGAAAATATACGTTACACCTATACACATGTATGTGTGTGTATACACACACATACATGTGTATAGGTGTAACGTACAGTATATTTACATAGTAGATTTGCATGCTAATTGCCAGAGCAGTTGATTCACCATAAATCCTTTCCCCCACATGTTCATTATCAGGCTTTATTTTAAACATTTTCTTCACCTTCATCTGACTTGTTCATCAACGGAAATTGCATCGGCGTTTTCCAAAAATCATCTTTTGAGAAATAACCATTTCTATTCATTGTTTAAAACGTAATTGAATTTGTTTTTGCCCCTAAACTTGTCCCGTCTCCTGTCGTTTTGTATTTGTTCCTCCCCCTCCGTCCCTCCAGCGTCCCTCGTTTCCCTCCATTCATCAGGATGGGGACGGACAAGCCTGTTGGCTCCACTTAAAGAGACACACATATCAGGGGCGGGGGGGGGCTCTCTCTCTCTCTTTTCAACTGTCATTTTCCCTTCGTTTGAAACATGGCCGCTGTCAGTGCACCGGCTGGATATATCACTCCGTCTCCCTCTTTCTTTAAGCCCGCCTCGCACTGCTGTCAGTGGCTCCGCGCGGCCGCGCCGGTCCGTAAAGGTTTAAGCGGTTATTCCAGTCATTATTGGCTGTTAAATCGGGTGACGGTCGTAAAAGGCCCTGCCTGTTCCCCCCGGTGCCTCAGAGGTCAGCTGATGGCCTGCTTTATGAGCTCGCAGCGCCGCGCATCAACGCCGGGTGCACGGTTTCATTCACACACACACACACACACACACACACACATCCACGCTCCGTCCCAGAAGCAGGACGGACGGACGGACGGACGGCCATCGACTCGTCCTCTGCGTCTGGTCCGCTTACCTGAGCCGCCAGATAAAAAGGCCTCTGAAGTCCCATTTTTACACCTCGCGGGCTGGGAGGCCCCCGCCGTGATTTGTGACTTCAGATTATACGAACTGACTCGAGGGGGCGAGAACCACAAAGTGAAGGCAACCGTAATCCTGGAGATGGCGAGAGCAATCCAGTCAATTTATGGCGCATTTCAAGAAATTGTCATTTTTTTTTTTACAATCCCATAAGCGCGAGAGTGAGTTACTCTCACTCGTAAGTTGTGTCGTTTTCTCATGGCGTTTGTTGCAGGGGAAATTCCCCAGGTTGTCATTGATGTTTGAAAAAAAGTGAACGACATCAATTTTATTTGACTTGTTTAAAGGCCTTTGCCTCATAATAAGCATTGTTATATGAGACTACTGCTCTAAACCGCTCCGCCACATCCGTTACGGCTCAAGGAGAGGGGAGGACAACTTCTATCATCATCAGTAGTTTTATTGAACGTTCATTCATCACGTTGACACATTATTCTCTGTAAAAAACGATGACGTTTTCAAATGGAAAGGGGGGGGGGGGGGGGGGGGGGTCAAAGTCAGTGGGAAAACGAAACTACCGTTTTATTTTTTAATTCCAAGAAATCCATTCACTCACGCGAACCTCTGTTCTTTTAAAGGAAAGTCACATTTGGAGGAGCCGCCGCCAATAAGGACCATTGTTCTTGCGACATTGCCAATAATTCATTGGTCTGCCAATTATTATTTCTCCCACAATGGGACGCAGGAAAGAGAAGAGAATGCAAAAGTGAGAGGAACTACACTCTGTCTGCCTCCGCTCAAGGACTGCCGCTCTGGAGACAAAGACAATGGGTTTTTTTTTTTTCCTCTTTCTTAAAAGGTCTTTTTTTTGGGGGGGGGGGGGGTGCACACAGGCGGTGCTGTCTTTACTGTGAAGTGCAGCCCCTTTATTACCAGGCCTCTGGTGACCTCACCCTGCTGAATGAAGTCATTGACTGAACTGCAGGAAGACAAGCCGGCGTTCCAGGGAATTAATCAGGTCCATCAGCCGGCCACCGGGCGGCCATGTTGGCTCGTTGGCCCCCGCCGCCCCTGGGAGCGATGCGGGGTAGTTACCGAGCTGACAGCTAGCTGATAGCCATGCGTCCTTCATATTACGAGCACATCAAAGGCAGCCCCCCCCCCCCCCCCATCCCCTCTCCGACCCTCCCGGATAAAGCGCTGGGCTTTGGCGGTGGAGAATGAGTTCTCTCACCACCGCTTGGATGAGTGCAGCATGACCTCATCGCCAACATACTCAGCCAGAGCTCGGATGATGGAGGGCACCGAGGGGGGGGGGGGGGGGCAATTTGGATGTTTAGCCACCTGAAACTCCGTTTTCTAAACATGTCTTTTCCCCACTGTGAATAAAATAATAATAATAATCCCCCCCCCAACCCCTCTCCCTCTGCTCTCCTTCTACCCGGGCTCGCTGTCATTGGCGTCTCCTCTGTTGTGTTCCAGCCCGTCTGTCTACGTAATTTGCCTTGCGTGATGGCATGCGGCTCTGTCCAAAAATAAAGAGGAGACCCCCTTTAGACATCAACCAATTAGAGAGACAATTAGACTGAGCCGAGCCACTCCGGGGCTGCGGAGCGCACACGAGGCTGTCCCGCCCGCCCGCCTCGTCTTGGTGTGTGTGTGTGTGTGTGTGTGTGTGTGTGTGTGTGTTGTGTAGTTGTTTCTGTTTCTCTTTCATTATGCCTTTTCGGAATTCTACTAATACTCATCGCAGCAAATTCATTCCTCGGGCCCAGTGTTTGTCTGTCAGTCCGTGGAGGCGTGCAGACTTTAAGCTGGACTTTGGGGATTTTCCGTGTTTTTAAGTGTGAGAAGGTCAGGAGCCAAAGTACGGTGTTGTTTCAGGCCACTTCACGAGGAGCACGGGAGTGAAAAGCTAGCGAGCCCCTTGTCACCGATGAAGAGCCATTAGCTCACCAGCCGACGCTTTGTTATGCTAACGGTGCAGCCCCCCCAGTGCAGAAAATGACCTCTTTTTACCCTTTTTTTTAAACAAAATAGTCTTTATTTTATCATTTTATGGCCCGTCTTTTCTTTTCTCGCGCGAGGCAGTCATTTGGTGATGTTTGATGGTGCGAGCGTGTTTGTGTGCGGCCCCGGAGAGAGGCGGGGGGGGGGGGGGGTTGTTTTTTGCGTCTGAATTCCTGAGCTGTGTGAAAAGGATCGCTTTCTTTTGGGACTGAATTTAATGAGATGATCAATGACCCTCAAGATTCACATTCACAAAAGGCGGAGAAAAAGAATGAGGGAGCTGGAGACTCAATAGGTTTACTGCGATTGTATGTCAGCTGTGGTCCCCCTTTGAAAATGTGAATTGTTTTTGAAACAAGAAATCCTTCTTTTTGATTGCCGGGGGGTTGGGTTTCCTTTGATGTGGCTGAGGCAGACAGAAAGAAGAAGAAGAAGAAGAAAAAAAGAGGTTCTTTTTCAAGTGAGTTTCAGCATTAGATGAGACACTGGTTAATGATAAGTATGAGAGGCTGATTAGACGCCGGTGGAATCTGTATGCATGTTGCAGGGGGAACACGGGGTCACGGCAACGGGGTCATTTCACCCACAGCAAGTGGACTCTGATGTCTGCGCACAGTACAAGGCTGTCAGACAATTTGTTCTGACTGATTTTCAACTAATTGTACTCACCTTCCCCTCTCCTTCCCTTTGAACTGCAAAGGTAAGAAAGGAATCACAGAGGTAGGCTTGAAACAGCAGTGACAGATTGGACGGCGTTCTCACTTTGAATTATGGAGCACACAGTTGGATGTCAGAAAACATCACTTTTGATATCCCGCAACCGTAATATTTACAAACAGTCCGGGTTGTACTTGTTGTGTTGTGCATAGGAATTAGTCCTGCGATGTACATCGAGTTTGTCCTGTGATGTGTTAACATTGATATCAGCCTCCAAAGTTCAGAACTATTGAATCATGCAAGCACAACAACGGCGTGCATGAATTAAATCGGCTCGCTCGCTCCTTCGTGGAGACCAAACGAACTGCACGTGCACCTCCACGCACCGCTCTACTACGTGATGTGGGTCACATGCCACGACAGAGGAAGGACACTGTCCTTTTTGTGTATATATGTGTGTGTTTTCTCATCCACGCTCTCCTCCTAATTTGCCTATTGTGAGTGTGAAGGGGAGCCAGGGAGATGACATCATGCGGCAGCCAGTGTTTGAAGTGCCAGTCCTGAAGGAACCACTTATAGCAATTAGGATATCCTTGAACAAGCGTTTGCGAAACATTGGCTGGTTTTTGGCATTTGCCTCCCGTTCCTGCCTACTAACTAGCGAGGTTTGATCTCCCATAATTATCTACCCACCGGCTCCTCACTCCTGACAGCTCTCTCCCTGGAGAGGGCTGAATGCTGGGGCTACTCACTGATTGCATCAAAGTGTCAGAAATTGCAACATCAAAAATAATAACTGATATTCCGGCGGCAGACTGCTCTTTGAATATTTCCTTTAAAACGCTCTCTAATTTGTGTTTCGCACGGTGCCAACGCGTGTGTGACTGTGAGGGCTTAAAGCAAATAAAAGCAGGGGAAGTGCATTCATTATTCAACCTCTATTTACATACGGCAGACTATTCTGTCTGAACTTGCATAAAATAGATATGCGTTAATTTTGGGGTGTTGCTTTTACGCCGCCTCGCACTTTTATCCGGACTTGCTCAGCATCTGTCTCTTTCCCTCCTTCCTCCTGACTTTGAAATACCTCCGCGGTGTCAACACCCCAAATACCCCATCAACGGAAGGGAGAAAAAGTGAGCGGGCAGTGCGGTCGTCGGAGAGAGAACCTCCTCACAACGGAAAAAAAACTCAGCGCATTTGATCCAGAACACTCGGGATCAAATGGGAAACACGACCAGCACGGCAGCGCCCTCGGATAATAATGCTTAAATAAATGTAAGGCGATATGCTCGCAACCACATTCATATTCTGTCGGGTCTTGTGTCCAGAGGGTCCACTTGGAGCAATGTTAGCCGGCTCTTTGAGGGTGACATCCATATTTCAACACCTATCTTGACTTCCTTGACCTTGCCGAGTTAAGCATTAATAACACATTTATAATACATTGTCTCTGTCTTGTTCTTACCGTGTCCATGTTTCTGTTCGGCACTGATGGCGTTCGGCTTTAATTGTGGACATCAGAGGAATCATTTGCAATGTCTCGCACGCTTTAGTGTTTCACTAAAGACCATTTTCATCTCCTGCCCGGTGCGGATAGGGCTTAGCCTTGCTCGTGGTGAGTATTACTTCAATGAATTGAAGGGGACAATTGTGTGTTAAAGCAATGAATTGAGATCGACAGTTGGCCAAGGTTTTTGCAAGGATGATATTAAAATCAGCACAGCGGCGAATGGGGCTGCTTTGCTAGAATAAATTAATGCCAGAAGAGAGGCAAGAGGCAGGTTTACTTTGCAATGACAAATGTTGATTTCCCCCGAGGTATTTAAAGTGATTTGACCCAGTCATTCTTTTAAATCACAGACAGGAGATGATAAATGTGCTACTAATGAGGCCTCTGCATTTTATCTCTCACTCTGCCTCCTGCAGGATCGCCCGGGCTCTCAGAGGTGCCTTCACATGCTCCCAGCACCCTTAGCCTGACTAAATCCCAACAATGCAGAGTACAGAAAAAAAAAAAAAAACACCCACATGTTTCTCTCACACGCTGTGAAAGATTGTCGGAAAATTAAAATCAAACACGCAATCGCATTGTTCTGCAAATGCACCCTTTTGAAAGCGCCACTAATCTCGAAAAAGAGCCACGGAATTTCAACCCTGTCAGCGTTTGTAGACATTATAATAATCTTCCTACCGAGGGCCCTGTCTCTTTTTTTCTTTTTTTTTTCTTAAACCGTCTCTCCCCTCCATCTAAAAGGTAAGCACTTTGCCTATATACACACATGACAAAAAGCAGAGCTGCGGGAGCTGTTAACAGCACGACTCTCATTATCTGCAGCATTGAGCCCGCCGTGGAAGGAGACGATGCCTCTTTTCAGGTGCAGATGTAGAGCATCATTGATAGGGTGTGCTGCTTTCCTCCTTTTACAGCCCGGCCTCTGATCAATCAGTGCTGACAGGGCGGGGGGGCTTTGTGTGCCACAGAGCGGGACAAATGTCTGGCAGAGACCCGGGGTACGCACCTGAAAGGAGGGAGCGCCACACACCACCCAGCCCCTCGCCTGCAGATTAGCCCGAGCCCGCTTTGATGGATTAGCATGTAGAAAAATTGCTCGATTATTGATATGAAAATGTTTTTGGGAGGGGGGGTTGAAGGGGAAATTGTGGGCCCCCCCCCGGAATGGTGTGTTTCTGAAGGGTGTGGAGGCAGCGATTTTCTACCTCGCTTTGCCTTCTCTCACCTGCCCCCATTTATCCCCGCTCTCAGAGAAAAGAGCGGTACAAAGGAAAGACGGGAACATGGGGAGGAGACCGATTGAGCCGGGGCCCTCTCCAGGAGAGAGCTGCCCTTCATAAAATATTGTTCATCATCATATTAACAGGGCTGGACGTGGGGAGATAAGGCCATTCGAAAAAAGAGAAGAAGGCAGAATGTCCCCTGTAAGGTATTTCAATCCCCTCCGCCGTACAGTCCTAATTCATTCATTCCGAGTGAATATGAAATGTAGCAGGACCTTTTTCTAGCCTCCCCAAGAAAATGATGACATAATCACCTCCCCCCTTTGATTACTGGAATTGTCAATTCCTCAAAATCCTGCTCTTCTTTGCTCTCCTGTCTGTCCCCTGTCGCCAGCATCCGTTCACTGTCACACATTGCACTCAGTGACGGAGTGAAGCCGCGAATATTTATAGTTTATGCTTTATGTTGATGTTGAAGTATAATCCTCAGCTAGACGTAATACCATGACATGCAGAAAGCAGAAAGTGGATGCATTCTACCTATGGCGGGGACCTTGCACTACCTCGCAACGCTGTGAGGAAGCTGCAGTTAAGAAAACAAGTTGACAGGTTAAACCAACAGTACTCACATACGTGTATAGCTCTTTAACATGTGACCAGCACTCCAGTGGTACTGGGTTCATTCTTGAAATGTATCCTCCCATCCCATTGGTTTAAACATTGGCCCAAAACGCACGTCAAGTTGAAGATGAGAGACCCATGTCTCGCGCGGACAGTTTGGACCCACGGGCTGAGACGCGGGGGTCCGCGCAGGTGACCGCTGTCCTCCGACTATCGGGCGCTGTCCACTTTTGACAGCCGGGGGCTCAGGACGGGGGATTTGCGAGCGCCGCGGATTAGCGTCGTGGTTTCTGCTGTTCTGATCACAGGAAGTCGGGCTCTGTCTGTTAAATCTCACCCGTGACCGACGGACGGGACCAAGCTCTCTCACGGCCCGGACCCATTACTGCAGACGAAAAGGCCTCTCTGAGGTGCGCTCCCTGCCTAATGAAAACAGTGTGTGCAGCCTGAACTCCACAACTCCGCTGACCAAACGCAAGTAACGCAAAAAGCGCGTGTTTTACAACCCCCCCCTGTAAAGGTCCAGGTCGTAAACTAAGAATTTATGCCCTTCATTAGTGGTAATACAATGCACATAACTCTAACGTATAACAATTGGGATAGCTATAAAGTAACCATTTTATACCTTCTCAAATCTGTGACTTGTCGGTGACCCTGGTGGAGGCAACGTTAGAGAAGGCAGATTTACAATGACTGCATATTCCCTCCGATAGGCCTCTGCGTTTTTTAGGGAATTAAAGGTGCCAGAATAGAAATTGACTAAAATGATGATTTTATGTCCCCCCATCAGAAACATTAGTCTCCCAAGCGTAATTTACAGCTTTTAACGCAAGTTTTTTGTTCAAGGAGATTTAACATGGATTCGTGCCTAACTTCGGTTTAATAGCCGGCCTGCGTAGGATATGAAGCCACCTCTTTTTTTTTACTGGATGTTTCTTACTCTGAAGCCAGTCAGTCCATTAAGATGACGTATGAAATGTATAAATAGCTCAGGTAAAAGGTATCTTAGCTCAGTGTCAGTATCAGGGGATTTTCTCACAGAGACTTGCGTCTCTTGGGTACCTTGGGTGTATGCAGCCTTTTGTTTAACCGTGACCACATATTTAGAAATAAAGCTCCAATTCATCAAAGCAGGCATGTTTTGTACACGCCCTCAATGGAAAATGTCCAGCAGTGTTAACTGCACTAAGCGCAGAGGAAGAGTTCACTTCACTCCCTCTTTCAATTCGTTCAAATTGAATTTGTCAGTTTTTCACGGGGCCGAGCTCGGTCGGGTTGATGCGCGGTGGCGCAGTTGTGAATGAAGCACTGGAAACGCAGTCCATTCTTCTTCTGTGCAGCCCGACACAGTCAGTCACCTGACTGTCATCGGTGTCAAAGGGTGGCACGCACTCAGCGGGGGATCCCTGAGTGGAGCCCATTGATGAGATGAAACAGGTTGACTTCTCCCTTGCTCTGAAGTGGAATGAAAAACAAATGTCACGGAGGGTGACAGAGAGCGTCTGTGTCTTATCAGCTCGGGCCTATGTGAGTGATGGCTCTTATCTGCCCCCCTGCTCCACCACGGCTGTTTATTATCCTAAGGTGGCAGGGTGGTGCTGGGAAGAGGAGAGGACTGGGAGCCCCTTCGTGATCCATCACTCCGGAGGTCTCCTTCCCCCTCTTATCTGACCGCTACATGGATAACTGCAGCTCTTGTTTACGGACGCCGGCCCATTTGAATGAGTAGCGGGCGAAGGAAACGATCCCTTTTGCTCTCTTTATCACTCCAGGTGAGTAATAGGGAGGATGCAGTGTGCCACATCATTTTCTTTGCACATCCACAAAAAAAAAGCACACACACACACACACACATGCCTAAACGTGTGCTATTCTTCCTCTGTGTGAAATAAATGGAGGTTGAAGGGGAAAGAGCCGGTGAATGCAAGGCAGCGTGGCACACGCTAGAGGATAAGCTTGTGTGTTGCTCAGTTTATCTTATGAATTACATTCATTTCTGTTATCTTGTTGTTTTTTTTTCTTTGGTTATCTGAGCCAGCATGTGTTGTCAGTGTGTACAACGGTGAGAGTTGATATGAGGAAAAGAGACTACCCACGCCCGTGGGTGGTCAGTGGGCAACTCTAGTGTAACACAGCATCACATCCTGAATGGGACGAGCCGGTGCTATTTTTACTTTTTGAGAGGAAAAAAAAAAAAACTCAATAAAAAAATGGATGTTTTTTTCACTTGTTCCATTTGCCGTCTCTGTTGGGATGTCCACGTTGCTCCCTGGAAACGTGTGGGTTTCCATTTCAAACAGGGCCCTCGTGTCCATCACAACACCAGGGGTCCCTCCTAAAATACATACCTCCTGTCAAAGGCCGGCGATGGCGGGTGGGTGGGACGGAGCAAAGGCGAGTTGGGAGGGACGGAAGCGATGGCGAGGTCTTTCACGGCTAGCGGGGGTTCGTTCCCTCTGGGGGGGTTCGGGCCTTCTCCTCAAAGCCAAGTCAGCTTTCACCGAAGCTGAAATAACTAGTGTTTGTTTGGATTTCCAGAGGAGTAGAGGGAGGCCCGCAGGCCGCCGCCGCCGCCACCGCCGCCTGTGATCGGACGCGGTAAATCCCGGGGGAAATCTCTCCTGCGGCATGCCGCCGCTCACGCCCACTCCGGGTTTTAGCTCATGCCAAGCCAATGAAGCAGAACGTCATGAAAGGAAGGGAATTTGCAAAGGGCCAAAGACTCGCGGCCATCCTGAGGCGGGAGTGGGAATTGCGTGACCGAGTTGGCAGTGGGTACGTAGGGGAGGCGAGGGGGGAGAACGGAAGGTAGACATTGAATCCCAAGCTCTCGTTTAAAAAGGACTCTTGTAGACATCGGCGAAGTGATCAGCTTGGAGGGGAGTGTCAAAGATGGTACGGAGGAAGCAGATGAGGGTGGTTGCTGGAAGGCCTCCATCATATGAAATAACCCCATATGCCTTCTCATTAGACCTGGTGTTGTGTTTCCTCTCTCTGTTCTTTATTCCTCAGTATTAAAACCAGCATCACAAATGGCCTTAAATCCTCTCTTTTTATTACCATATGCTTTGAAAAGGGCTTTGAAAAGCTTTGGAATGTGACCTTGCCCATTGATTGAATTGCTCACTAGGACCCTCAGGAATGGATTCATTCATCATAAAGGCAGGATCCACTATTTTGTCGTCTCATCCTGCTTCTACTGCCTGATTCAGGCCTGATGTCTGGATACAACAGAGCAGTAGTTTTGTAACTGAATTTAAATTGTTAAGTTTTGCTGCTCTCTTAATTACTTTGGGTTACAAAAGAGAATCCATCTTTGACTGCATGTTGATATAAGTTGATGTGTGTGCTTGTGCTAACTGGGCTGTCTGCAGGCTGGAGTTTATGTTTGAGGTTACGTGGTAGAGTAGAAACACGGCTCAGAGCTCATTCGTCCCTCTCCGAGACTAAAAAGAAGCCAAATGTCTCGGCCTGATGCTTACCAGAGCGGATCTGTTGTTTCTCTCATGTCTGCAGTCTACACACACACACACACACACACACACACACAGAATAACGTGTACTTGTCGAGTCTTTGAATCATTATATATCACTGTGTCACCAGATATAGTGAAGAGATAATGCTTCCATATGTCTAGTGTTTCTTGTACAGAAAATCATTCTAATGCGAAAGCTCAACACCACCAAAATGACTTCATGGGAATTTGGCTGTGAGTCATTTGTAATGTAAAGGCAGCATTTATAAACAGGCATCATCCACTTCAACCTGAAACTATTCAATTCGTCACAGGGCTGGCCCAGTTGCCCCTAAAAAAAAGGGAATTTAATAACACAACACATATAGAAGAGAAGATTACCAAGTATTTTTAAATGTCATGCACTCGCCCCTAATACACGGTGACAGGGAAATATTCGCTAAGCCCAGCAGTGTCTGCTCCTCTGTAATGCAACAAATGTCCCATCCCCACAGCGCAGCGGCTATGAATAACTGCGATAATCACCGCACAATGGCTTCATTTATCAACGCTGCAACAATTAGACTGCTTCTCCGTATTTATTTTTTTTGTAGTGAAGGTTTTTTTTGGCTGGAGCACTAGACGGACATGTCTGCAGAATGATGTCACAGGTGACTCTTCAGCTGTCCGTGTGTGGCCTCTGCCACACATGGACAGCTCACAATAGTTGTGAGCAAGCATTTGTTTAAATATGGTGATCCTTAGATCAATATTACCATTCAAAATTCACCATTTACTAAGGAAATTATTTGAGTGTTTTAAACTAATTTCAAGTAGGAATTTTAACAAAACGAATGAATCAAAAACTGAAATTAGTGCAATGGGAGTTCCAGAGAAACTACCTCAAAATACTGTAAGTACAAAAAAAAGACTGCTCATCAGAGAACTCAAGTGAGTCCAATGTAATTGTGTTTAAAGATTCCAATTACCTCAGTGAACATGAATTCAAGGTCAACTTGAACTGTTTGCTATTATTATTATTTTCATTTGTGGCTTCTGCTTCCTGTCTTTTTGAAGAAGCTGACCTCTTTTGGTTTGTATTTGAATTAGAACATCTCATCTCACGTTTTCACCATAAATTCCTTTTGTTTGTGTTGTTTTAATGCAGAAGTGAACTTTTATGTTCACTTTTGAGTAAACCGTAGCAACTTTATATACAGTATGTGATCCTTTGTTTCAGGCCCAATGAACTGAGAAAATGATCTCGCCTCAACATATTTTGCTGATTGGGTAGAAGCCTGCAGCATATTTCGCATACGAACTTGAGGCAGAAGGTTCATGAGTGGTTAACTTTGTGAAACGTTTGTGGTTAGCGTTGTGAAATATGGAAGGGTTTGTTTGGGCTTTAAAAAAGCATGTTTAGCCTTCGATAAGTAAAGCTTCTGACTTTACACAAACTGCAGATATGATTTTCGTGGGACTTAATCGCAAGCTCGACGCAGAAGTCACTCAACGTTCGATTTAAAACATGGGAGCCAGAGAGCAGTCTCGGGTAAAATTCCTGTGTTTGTTTAATAATTACCGACACTGGCACTATGACAACACATAAAATGGACAGAATGAAAAATATCCGTGTGAACAGGTGAACTCACCAAGTTGTAGCTTGTTTGAGGTTTGGCGAAATAGTGACGGAACATTTAGTATGTGGCGCTGTGGAGCTCTTGATCAGATCACTCAGTCTGCCTCAGCTGATGGAGTTCAGTTGCTGTCTAACTGTAGGCTTTCAAACTTTCTATGATTCCGAGCTTCTCATCTGGGTTCACTTGAAAGTTTGTTTCAACTTTGCGCTTCTTGAAGTCCTTTTTGCATTTTATTTTTAGCAGAAGAAAGTGACAAATGCGCTTAAACCCCAACTGACTTTTAGCCTTTGTATTCTAGTGGTACTCTGAACGTTTTTTGAGGCAATTATTTTCTCATTTCTTTGTGCATCCCTTTGTATACGGAGTAAAATGTCTCTTCTGAAATGTGAAAGTGAAAGAGTCATATTTTAGGAAATCGTTGTCTTTAAACCGTGATTATAGTGTTGCCTGACTGCTTAGGTTTTGGCACTCGCACGCCTTTTAATATCAGTTTAAAATGTCTTCCTCTCACTGGGTATGACTTCAAACTACCGTCTGCAACGTGAAAAGCGAATGGAAAAGGTATATTTAACAGCAGGGTGTGTCCGGAGAGTGTCAGCGTTTGACCGGTCAGGCGGGTGACAAACAGCTTCCTGGCATTGTTGGCATGCGCGAATGGCCACCGTAGGCCTTTTCATACCAAAGTAACGTTTGGTGAATGAAAACAATACCAACAGACACTAAGAATAGCTGCCTGGAAAGAGATGACTCCCATCCTGAGAGGGAAAATTCACTGCAATTACGGCTTTATTTAGATGTCGTCGGTGGTCTCTCATTTGATACGTAGTTGTTTATAAGGACGTTTCAGTTGCATATTAGTTACACATTGGCACCGTGTGCAATGCTAACTAGCATATCTGTGTAAACAGCTGATGAGAAGATAGATGAGCTTTGGGAATTTGATCTCTTTGTTAGTGGGTTTTGTGTGTGTGTTACCTCCTCTCCGAGTAAAAAGTAAACTGTCGGAATGGATAGATTGACAAACGGAGAAAAAAAAAAAAAGAAAAGGAAAGAGAGACAGCAGTGGAGCGGAGGCAGCTCAGTGGGGATGTGAGAGGAAGGAGGTAGCGGTGGAGTTGACCACCGTTGGGACCGGAGAAAGGTCACAGTGAAAGGGAAGCTGATTCTCCACCCGGGCTCCCTGGGAAATATCCAGTAACTCTGGCTTTCTAACCCCCCCCCCCACCCCCCCGCCTGTACGACAACGTTGCACTTGCCTCCGCAACCTGAACTGCGTTTAGCCGGGACCGAAGGAGAGCGCAGGTCACCTGATCTGTTGTGGGTGCATCCTTCTTCGTAACAAAAAAAAAAGCGGAGGGAAGGGAGGGGGGGGGGATGCAGTCCCACAGCAAAGTTATCACTTCTGACAGCCTGTAAGCTACAAATCCTGACTCTAGCAGAGATTCTGACCCGAGCTGAGTGATAGGAATGCGGCGTTCCGCCTCCGATGGCCTGATTTCCTGCTCCAGTCTTTGAAATGTGTGCAGGGTTGGTTTCAGCAGAACCTTCACATCAATTACCTTGAAGAAAGCCAACCTGTGGCCTGACATTGTGGATGAAGGAAACTATTTATTGTTACGACATGCAGCTCGAGCAAAAAAAAAGAAATGAGGAGCAGAGCTACGTTTGGTTATGCTGTGTTATGTGAGACAAAGTGTGCGTGATATGATGGCAACTGGCTCCCTGTTTGTGTTTTGACTTTTATTTCAACCGTTCACTGAACTCTTCTGACCGCTTCTTTCTTTCATGATTGTGGCCGGCAGTTCACAGCAGAACTTTTAGGGATTTGAACAGTTTTTACTCGTTGTGTTGCATAAGTTTGAACTGTATTTTTTTTTACCAGCTGTTAACAGTTCTATTGATATGGAATAAAGTACAAAGACTATTTACGATGGCATAAGTGCGTTTCAAAAGTCTTATGAAGCTGCACAGGGCCATCAAACATTTGTTGAAAATCAATGACTAAACCTTGTCCAAAGCCGCCAGTGGTCCCTGTTGTTTCTGAAGGGAGTTTTTTGGGGATTGGGGATGTCGCATGTGCACAGACTGTAAAGCCCTCTGAGGCAAATCTGTCATTTGCGGGTTAGGGTTTGAACTGAAGGAAAATAAAACTACCTCCGATACTTAACCTTCCTTCTCGATATGGACATTTTATTAGTGTTACTGCATCTCCGTGAAGCTGAGATTCTTATGCATTGACCTTGAGCCGACCTTGTGCTGACAACCCAACAACCGTGCTCACTGCTGCTTGTCATTTGGATTGGTATCTTCGAGTCGTCCTCCACCTTCTGTCTCCCCCGGCCAGCACACAGCTCTGGCTTGTCCCTACTGTACACTATTCAGATATTAAAAGGCTGTGCGCAACACATTCGGGGGCCGGAGCCCCCAAGGGACACCGGACCGCTACAACTACACTCAGCACAAACACTTTTTCCCATTTTTCCCATTTTTAGTCCCTGAGCAATCATGCTTAGGGGCCACGTGAAGTCCTTACCTCGGGAGTAAATGACACAACTTTGAAAAGCCACAAGCAATGTCAGCTCTGTCCTCTTTCCAGTCCTCTAACATCTCACACTTGGGGAAGCCAGTAACGCAAGACAGATTGTCGGGGGGGGTCAGCGGTAGAGGATTCAGCAAACTGTGCCTGAGGCGAGATTATTTTTTGTGAGACATTTAAATGGGGCTCACCCTTTAACGTTACAATGGCGTGGTAAACGGCCGTCATAATGTGGAGTGTTAAACAGAATTTATTCTCATTCCCACTTTCACGGATGGTTTGAGAATCTCCTGTCGATACGAGTGCCCCCGATCGTCAGATGGTCGTCAGTGATGGAGATTGTTTTTGGAGATGTAAAACAATGCTAAACAATTGTAAAGGGCAGACTCAGCCACCGCTTCGCCAAATGACATGTTGCAAACGATAGCTTGTGATTTTTTTTTTTTTGGTAGGACGTGACTTCATGTCAATGAGGCGACGCGTCGCTGTTGTTTTTGCGTACACACATAAAGAGCTTTTGCTGTGTGTTTATTTTGGTTGTCAGAACGTGTTTGTGTGGGCTGGGGTTTCATGGCACCTCATCCGCCTGCTACGTTATTTTTATTTTTTTATTTTTTTGCATAGCTGGCGGAGAACACAATTGTAGCCTTTGGGTGCATTTTTCTCTGTATTTTTTCCCCCTCTTACCTTTTAGCTCCAACAATAGAAATAACATTTTGAAAGTTACTCAGACCAAACCATTATGGGACATTTGCTGCCAACTATCCAGGAAATGTGTTTCTGCTTCCTTAAACTAATATATGGTTTTCAGCAGCAAGGGACGGGGAGGCTGGCTGGCCTCTTGATAGAGATTTATATATACTCCATGGTTCTTGTGTTACTGTGTGTATTTGTGCGGGGGTCATACTCTTAGCGCAAATACAGATTAAAGCTATATGTCCCTTTTCCACCGGGAAAAAAGAATATAAGCTCAAGTTGTTCCCTTACAGGTCTCGATGGTGTGTAAGCAGTAGAGTGTGTGTTAGTGGTAGTTTTGATTTGCCATTCCACTCGATACCTCTATATAGTCCAGTAGAACCCACATCTAAACACTAGTGGACAAGTATTCATGGACTGTTTGACTGAAAAACAGATTGCACCAGCAAGATGTTGAGGACGCACAAGATGAACGACTCGGGCCGTAGATAATCACCCACGGACACCGAGATAGACTCGTTCAACTCCCCATGAGACAATCGGCACACGTGGACCTGCAGAGAAGACACAATCTTACGGACTCACATAAACCAGTGTTTCATCCGTACACACATATATACATATATATACATGTATATACTGTATATATAGGAAATGGGAAAAAGGGCCCACCAGGCCGTTTTATGCAGATATCAATAGAGTCAAATGTTGAGACACACACGCTGTGCGAGCTGCCTTAACTCAAAACTATTCTATCCCGCTGTTTACCCCGTCAACTCCATTACCCGCCCCCGCGTTGCAGAACGCCTGCACTTCTTTTGGCCCTTCCCCGTTTTGCGGCCGTAATTCACTATGGTCTGGCTTTTTGACACGCGTGCAAATTGGCAAATTACAGGACGGCTAGCTGTCACTGGGCGGATTCATGTGGTCACAAGGGGCTTGTGGAAGGTGGGGAGTCGGGGCGGCGCTGGTGATGGGGGGGTTGGGCAGAGCAAAGAGGACATTACCCCGGCTTGTTCTGGCCTGACGCCGTTAACGCTGACCGCTTGATTGACACCCAACCCTGCCGTGGTTTGAAAAGGCCCTCGGTGCTGCGGTGCTTGAGGAGGCCGACCCCCATTCTTTGTGTCAGTTTTTCCCCCCCCTTAATGTTGTTTTTTTTCTCTTCTCTTTGCCGCCACCACCTCATTTGCATGAGAGGCCGGGAGGTTTCATAGTGTACGGGGAGGGAAGCAGGGGACCGCCTGATTAACCCCCACCTCACTCTTTGTCTCCGTCGGCCCAGTCCAGATCGAGGACGCAGCAGGCCTCCTGCTCGGCGCTGCTGGCTGGGATGGGGCTGGTGTATCGGGGGGGGACGAACAGCATGGAGGTGTTATTGTAACTGGGCATGGCCAGGGCCAAAGCAACGTCTGCATCTCCGTGTCTGGTTCATCCAGGAAAGGATGTCTCACTTCAAGGGAACAGGAAGACGCTGAGGAGGATGGGATTTCTGGGTAAATAGCAAGGCTGCTGGGACAGTCTCTTGTGGCCCTCTTACATGAACTGTGCTGTACTGTTGAGAAATATATGGATGAAGAAACCGTAGATGATGAGGCAATTCAGCTAGCGAGAGGTAAACGAACAGGAAGATTGAAATTGGATCTGAAATCCTACGTCATAGAATTCCTTACATGGAATAAGTTATTTTACTTCACCTTGCTATCCTCTGTCTAAAACAATCTACTGTTATATGCTGTATATTGCCATGTCCACCACAACAGACCTACTGTATTTCCCCTGCAGATAAATGCCCCCCTCATGGCTTTTAAGTGGTTAGAACATGATTTTAGTCTGATTAATTACACCCCTTGCTGCTTGCCCCCTCTCTCTGCTCTCCCAGCTAATAGCCAGTGTTGATGCTGGGAGCAAAGCCGTGGTTTCGGGTTTGGGTTGGTGGTAGCAGAGCAAAAAAATCCTCACGCGCGCACGGGGGAGCAGTTTTAATTAACGTGGAGACAACACCTCTCTCCCTGCTCATCTTTCACCTGGGAGACATTGGGGAACTCTGACACCAGCCCGGCATGCCACTGATTAAAGCGGGGCCTCATTTACCGTTGCCTGCTGTCAACAAAACACCACTAATGGCATAATGCCCAGGCCTGGGCCAGGAGGAGGGTTAAGGGGGTGGGGGGGAGGGGGGGGGGGGTACAGGCCCGGTGACTATTCTCACCCAGGTTCAAATAAGAGAAAACAAACTTAGCCTAATCTCTGATACAGGAGCTTAATCTCCTTGTGATCTTATCTGTCAGAGGTCTCACGTGTTATAGGCCTCGACCCTGCTGCTACGTAGATGGACAGAGCTTAAGACCCTATAAAGGCTGCCCTGTTCTTTCTGTTTGGGGAAGCGAGGTATAATCAAGTCAGTATTTATAGGTGACTCCATTTCCTCTTATATAGAGAAAAGGTCATATTCAGATGCTGGTCACAAGACTTATTTGCACTTCTTTCATCACTTGATGGCTGTTGGCATGGCGGTTCCTTGAATTCTGACAGTGACCTCATACATGTCCGGCTTTCTTCGTCTATCACTTCCTCTATATATAGTCGCGACTCATTGTTGAAATAGCTCGGGTTGTCCCTTTGATGTCCTGGCAGAACAAAGTTGGCGTGTCCTTACACACTTTGAGAGCACTCCAACTCGGAATCCTGAACGTGATGCTTTTGTCAACCAGTCCGTTTACACCTCCACACTCCCCGTGCACATGTCCTATAGGTTAAATAGATCTGTTTCACACGACAGGCTTGATT
Organism: Pungitius pungitius; assembly: GCF_949316345.1. Lineage (NCBI taxonomy): Eukaryota > Metazoa > Chordata > Actinopteri > Perciformes > Gasterosteidae > Pungitius > Pungitius pungitius. Next base: position 19,452,986 of record NC_084903.1, read on the forward strand.
CCAAAACACATACATTTTAGGGAACAAAAAAAAAAGTTGAAATCCTAAATGCATCAAACTAAATAAATTGTTTGCAATATTCCATTACACCGGTCCACATTTGTAACGGGTCTACCCCATTGTTCCCGCTCTGCTTAGTCTGCAGCCAGCTCAAGTATTGTCACTTTTTACCCAAATTATACATTTTGACGAGTCACAGATCTTAGCATGAGTGGCACGAAATGTAATGCTAAAAGCAAGGTCACTTTTTTTCTTTGGTGTGCATTGTGCTTTTACAGTCTTCCTATTAGTTGCCCCAGAAAGGAACGTTTAACAGCAGCTTTTTTTTATTGATTTATGTCAATAGCCAGGAGATTGGGCATTGCCTTCTGTTTACCTTTTATAGGGGCATGCATTAGATTTGAGGAGCGTTAATAGAACAGGGGTTATTAGCGTAAAGATTGATTAGAAAAGTTGGTTTGTTGTAAAGTGACTGCTCTTCTTTAAGCAGCCTTGTAAACTTTTATTGGACCATACTGTTGACCTCAAGTTGGGAATTTGTGTTGGAACCAGTCTGGCTCACTATTACAGCTCCTGACTGTTGTTAATTTTATATTTGTCCAATAAAAGGCAGCAGGGATTACAGACATGCGCGCTATCCTTCCCCCGTGAACCCCACTGTGTTTGAGTGACTCTCTCTCATGTGGTTGATGATTGGGATTCCCAGTGATTCCCAGTGCTTTAATATAATGGTGTAATGCTTATGGCCACATCCTTTACTTGACACAGGCTGGATGAAATTAATGTTGGATCTGTTTATTATCATTCTACTGTATCATAGTATTGTAATTTACTGTTGATATTATTAATGGCAATGCTTGTCTGACATATTTTAGTATTCAAGACATGATGGAAGTCTTACCAGGAGATTAAGCAAGTCACATCCATCATGTTTGCTGTTGAGCCCGGTTGCTGCTCCTCAGTACCTAAAAAAAGTTTTTTCATCCTTATTTTTATTTTTTTTAAGTGATTTCAGCTGTAAGTTAAACCTGTTTGTTATCAGTGTCTGTAGTTGGTTCTTGTGCTGCAGATAAGTATTGTGTGTAACAGTGTGTAACTTCCCATGGGCCGAGCTGCCATAAGAACACAGCGGTGCTTCTGTTAGGCTTCCATTTTTCAGCTGTTTGTACTGAAGTCGGCCTAACGTGGAGAGGCAGGAGAGGAAGTGCACAACGAAGCCTCTTGATTACCGCTTTGGGGGAAACCAAACTGTGGAAACACTTAAAAGATAATACACAAATTATGTTTTTTGAACCCTTGCCGACTATTCTGTGAGTTGAAACAATATCAATGATGTAAGGGAAATGGGACTTGAATGGCACTGTTTACAGTTGTTGGATGTTCACACATAAGCAGCAAGTTCCAACATAAACATCCACTTAGTGCATGTAAATCTAAGGGCTATTAATAAGCTCTTTTATCTTCTTATAAGGAGTGTGGCCCTGGAGGCCTCAGGGTAATTTGGCCCTCACTGAATAGTTCTCCAATGTGTTTCTCCTTAGAAGTATTGTTCCTTTTGGGCAAAGAATCTCATTATCAAGCTCTAAACACCTCTGTTTGCTATAGAAAGTTCGTATTTTCGTTTGCACCTCAATTCAGTCCGAATACTGGTGTGCACACCTGCCTCCCAGACATACTCAAACCTCAACTACCTGCCAATGCCTTTGTTGATAGGGAAGGTTTCCAGTGAAGGTTTCTCCGGCTCTTAGTCTGCTCTCCACCAGCCTGTCCCCTCTGTCTTGTGTTCAGGAGGACAGTGACAGCGCTCATATGGTTGCATCTCCCTTACATATTTTCTCTCTGCAGACTGATGAGTTCTGACAGAGCGAAAGCCTTTGTCTCGCACTCTCTCTCTTCATGCAGACCTTCTTTCAACTGTTGTTTTTCTTATTCCTGTCGACAGAAAGTTGTTTTTGCCGCATCCCTTTCTTGCGTGTCCGTGACAGGCATACTTCCTGCATTGTGTATGTGAGGTGGTGCGGGGGGGGGGGAGTGTGTGTGCGGGCATGCATGTACGCGTGTGTGCATCCATCTCTTTGTGTCTATGTATGTTTGAGTACTTCAGTGGAGTAGAAGCGGCTTTTATGTCGGTGCCAAGTGTGGAGAATGGTTCCGCTAGTGAAGGACAGCCTCTCTTGCTGCACTGGGCTTCCCACTCTGTTCCAAAGAGCCAAAAGCCTTTATCTGATGTTGGATCTTTGTTATTTGTCCATGAAACTACAACTGAGAACATCTTATACCTGTGGGACTGGCCGAGTGATCTCCTCCATACCAGCATGTGGACAAGAACATAAATGGAGCAGTTTGCTACTTTGCCATCCAATATTGGTATTAACTTTCCGCTAGCTTCTTTCATCGTCTTTCTTGGAAAAATCCAATTCGAGCGGTTGCTCAAAACGTCTTGGTTGGATCACCAAACGGACACTTTCCTGCTTGGCGGAGCTTCATTGCGATCATTCGAAAAGCTCAACGTTCACGTCACACACACCGAAGCGGTTCCGTAAATTAGCCCTACGTCTTTTAGATGCAGAGTGGCTGTGTGGCTTGTGTTTGCGGGTCGGCTGCCATCTTGAGTTGAGTGTTTCGGCCACTGTCCTGTGGTTTGAGTTGGTCGCAGGTCTCAAAGCAGATGGTGGCACAGTTTAGCATGTAGAACACGGGTGGCCCCAATTTCCAAATCATCTAGTGAAGTGCAAGGTCAGCAGTCCTATTTCCTCACTCGGTCATTGTTGTCAGACCTCTGATTGCCAACAATTAATAAGTTAACACTCACAGTCATCCCTAATTAACAGTGGCCTCGCATTGCCGTAAATTCACTCTATAGAATTTTTTCTCAAATTACCTGCAGCATGTCAACCATTTTTAGACCTTACATTTATATAAATATGTGTCATTTTTTTAAGCCTTATATTGCTGCAAAACAGTACACATTTCACTACACCTTAGGAATGAAACCTTGAATGTCAGAGGTTGTTGTTTCCTTAGTAAAGGGTTTGAATTGTAATATATACATGGTAAATCTGCTTCATGCTTGCAATGTAAATGCAGTCTAACTGCCAAGGACAGATAATATAGGGAGGATGCTTTGATATCTATCTGCGTACCTTTGATGCTCAGAACACTAGAGAGAATGCAGAGACATTTACTAAATCAATGTTGAGCTCTTTCAACAGCTGCATAGTATCTGAGTTGAATGGAAACAGTTGTATATCACTGAAACATCATCAAAACAGCACCTTGAGGTAAAGGTTTCCAAAGTGTGTTGTAATGCAATAGCTAAAAGGTGGCTTTTATTAAGAGTGTGGCAAGGGATATGTGCAACAGAAGACAAATGTAGAAAAAATGAATTATTTCAACAGAACCTTTGCAAGCTATGTTATAACACGTATGCATTAGTTGATTGAAGGCTTTGAAATTCAATGCAATAATAGATGATAAATAGATACAGACTGTAGATGTTGGAAGGATTTAAGTGTGCGCAGAGCGATAGAAATTCTTATAGCAGAGATGGATGATTCACTCCATAGAGTTTATGTTAGATACAAACATATTGAACAGAGATTTAAACAGAGGAGACAAACCAGCAACAGAATTGTCTAATTATTATTATTATTTCCTGGTGAGCTGGATCAGGGTCTGGAAGGAATACCAGAAAGACCTGACAACAGCTCAAAGAGTCAATAGAAAACCATCAGATGACTAAGAAAGAGGACTTTGTGCCTAACGGCGTCAGTATAAAAAAAAACTATTTGAGAAACTCCTGAATCTAACAGAAACAACCTCAAAAGCAGAAGGGGGGGGGATTAGGAGGAAGCCTAGTCTTACTCTCTGGCAGAGGTCACAGAGGTAGTTAAAAAAGCTTGAAAGACCGAAGATCAACAGGCAGACCGGTGCGGTGTCCACATAAACGCAGATGTTTAATTTATGAGTCCCAACTCTCACCTACGGTCATAAGCCCTGGGTAATGACAGGAAAATGAACTTCCTGTGTGGCGTGTCTGGATTCACCCTCATGGACAGGGTGAGTGCAAGTGTCCTCGAGGAGCTTTTAGTATTCCCGCAGCACTACAAGGAGGTAGCCGAGGTGGTTCCAGGCTTCTTGTCACAAGGCCTTCCGAATGGGTCTGCCTTTGTAGTTATTTCAAGCCAGATTGGAGGAGACAGATCCAGAGCATGTTTGAGGTATCAAACATGCTCTGGACTCAAGAACCCATCGTGATCACCCAGGTGAAAGGGAAGCACATGGCTGTGACAGGCTTGATATTTGTTTCCAGCCGTTATTATATTATATGAACATGTGAACATATGATGCAAATATATTGTATATATCACATATACATGCATTGCTATACTTCTTTCCAGACTGTACCGAAAAAAAACAAAGTGACCGGAAAACATTCAAATGCAACACGTCCATATGTGCTATTCCTACCCCATCGGGGTGCCAAATAATTGATGCTAACACTACACCTGGAATAACTTTCGCTACACAATTGATGAATTGAATTAAGTTAAGTGACAGTTGAAGCATTAGAACAAGGCCAGACAGCCCGTATCCCTTTCACAAGCTGGAAGTGGAGGCTGGCTGAAAAAGCCTTCTCCCAGGGAAAGCCAACAACTGGCCATCACCCCGACTGTTTGTCTTCATCAATCAACCCGTGTTTGTTGACCAAGCAACATGATGTCACTATTAATTTCATGAATTCCCTTAATGGGGTCCAGAGGGGAGCCTTACCCTCACAGTAGGTATTTCCTGTCCTGTTGCATTGTGGAATATGTCCACTTCCCTTTAGGAGATCAGTCGGACTTTTTCAAAGTTTTACTTTGTCTCTTGTTGTTTTTGTTTTTTTCTCCCTTTTTTTCATCTCCCATTCAAGCCTGTCAGCCCCCCCCCCACCCACCCCCCTCCCCCTTGTGGTGTTATTTGCTTTTCTTTGTCATAGCTCCTCTGGTTGGAAGCAGCATAACTGTGTTTGCATCCTTGTTATGTGAGTACTTGTGATGATTTCCACTTATTTGCCGAGGTATACACTGAACTGGATGTCCTGAACCTTTTGATCAACCCTCAGATTTCATGAACAGATAGTGGCGCTGCGCGCTCAGATCAGTGCATTAGCGTTTCATTTGAAAGAATGGTGTCACTGTGTTGACAAGCTCCTGATAAGTTGGTGGCTTCTAAGGGAAAAATGTTTAAAGCGGGATAAATGCCTCAGGACTCCATCTGTCTGTCTCATTGTCCTGATTGTAGTTTATTTTCGGTGATTATGAGAACCTGCTTTAAACAGGCTTCGGGGATGTTGGTTTATTAGCTTCAGATGAAATATAGCCCCGGTGCGACAATTTCGCACAAGGTACTTAATGTTATCTCGTCTGACTTCTGTGGATCTGTATTTACTATCTACATGACTGGCTTTTTTTTATCATTCCTTTGATTAGCGCAGAGGAGAAGGGAGTTAGGAATGATATTCCTAACTCCCTTCCTCCCTCCTCAGTCTCTCCCCCTCTCATTGCCTCTCTCTCTCCCTCCCTGTTACTGCACCATTCTCCCCTGGCTTTGAGAGGCTTAGAAGCAACTTAGCGCCCAGGTCAAAGTGACCTTTGCCCTTCATCTGTCAGCCTTTTGATGTGGTGCCAGCCTGAGCTGCTTGCTACGCTCTGCCTTTAACAGCACATCCAGGGGTCAGATGAGGGCTCTGCACCCCACCTAAACAACCCCCTCCCCTCCCCGAAATTCCCAAATCGCCACCACCTCCCTTGTAGCGGTGTGTCTCTGATACCCCCCCCCCTCTGCATAACCCTCTGCCCTCCCTTGCCTCTTCCCTGCCCTGGTGCCCATTATTATTTTATAGTTTGGTTCTGCATTCCTTTCACTCAGGCTGCGGTGGAAGGCAGACCTTTTGCTTTATTGCTTACACATGTCCAACGGCTTTCTCCCTCAGCGGGGAGAGACAAAACAGCAAGAGGGAGATGGCCAATGGGGGCCAGCCATCCAAACTCTCCCCACCTTGAACTAATTGCTGGAGCCCGAGTGTGGCTCTACCTCAAACCCCTGTGCCAGTGGGGTTTCAATTTGTAGAGACATAAACAGATACTAAAGCCAAGGTAACAACACGGTGATTTATCAAGCCAGTTCACATCAAATTATCACAGCGCCCCCCTGCTGTCAGGCCCCATAAGAGCCCCCCCGGCCCAGCCCCTTCCTCAGAGGTGCACCGCGGTCACACTTCATTTAGGAGTGCACAAACATGTGTCCCTCTGTCTGGTTTGCCTCTGAGCGTGACGCTTTACACCAGCCGCTGATCATCCTGGACGGAGCGTCAAAAGATTAAAGAGTGTGTGTGTTGACAGAGGTACACTATGTGTGTCCCCGTGGCTTCTAATGTGCACAGAGGCACTGCACTGCAGGACATATTTGTTTTCTGAAGAATATTTGTGCAGGGTTATAATTTAAGAACATAATATTAAATGTATTTGTTCTTGCAAATGAGTATATTGCATGGAAAAAAATAATTGGTTTAGGTTGTTACCTACACCTGGAACGGATAACAATAGTTGTGGTTGTTGGAAAAGCACCCGAGTCAAGTTGAATTGTGTATGCCTGTGCGAGCCAGGTATGTAACATAATCTATCTTGAAATAAACAGATTATTTTTCTGTAGCAAAATCATGTTTCACTTTATTATGGTGCCTGAGCAGAGTGCTGCCTTTGATCTCTAGTAGCACAGACCAGCACATGGATAATATATCTTTCAGAGATAAAAGTAAAAATGTGTTCCAGGCGATGATGTCATGCAGTTGTGACCGCAAGCCTGGGAGAAAAGCAAACTTTCACAGGCCATGCTGTCCCAGGCATCACTAAGGATGCTCCCTGAGCCTTTAGGGAAATCAATTACGCATTGTCCGAACTGTGATTCCTGCGCTAGGAACTTAATCGGCGCAGGCCTTCTGTAGAGTATCACTCCAATGAATGTGGACACTGGTTTTGTTCCCTGGTGTCCGATCTTCTCTCTCTCTCTCTCTCTCTCTGTCTCTCTCTCTCTCACACCCACACACACACACACACACACACACAGCTCAACCTTTGCTATCCGCTACATTTGTGTGCGGCTTACAATTCTAAAGAGAGTCATTCATCATCATTTGCTGGCGCATCTGTCTTGAGTGCTTTAGCTTTGATCATGTTGTATTTTATACTTAACATCTGTTCCACATTTAACCTTTTGTAATGCTGCTGCTTACAAACTATTACCTCGGTATTACAGGGGGGGTGAGAGTTTACTTGGTGACTTTGCAGACATTGTAAATCTGGTGTATTTGTCATGGCCGGTTAAATAAATGATCCACGGGTTAAAAGGTTGTGATAAGCAGATCTCTCCCGGCCGTTTCCTGCATTATGGAACAGGGCTCGGAGCAATCCCGTCCTTCCTCTTACGTGATCTTCTCTACTTTCAAAAGCTTATCTACTCGAAAATCATCCACTCTTGAGTTGGGAGTACATCATTGTATTAGTCGATTTTCCCTAACTATATCCAGCCCTATCATTTCCAGTCATTCTCTGAGGCTTTGCGCTTTGCTTATGTATGCTGCCACTCCACCTATGGCCCCAACCCTGCTCCCTTCATCTGTCTCTCCCCCCCCCCCCTCACTCCCTGGCCTCAGGAACCCAGGAGCATGAGGCCCTGACCCCCCTCCTCCTCAACCAAAACACTAATCATCCCTAATCAGAAGTGAAATGCATTTTTCTAAGGAAGTAGCTGGAAAATTTCACAATCTGCATTTCTCCGACCGAGCTGATTAGAGAAACATTATCCTGCTTTCACAGTCACTTCCAATCTGCCTTTAATCTGTCACTTCAATCGCCTAATTATTTAGTCAATGACCTGGGGACGCAATCTTACAAAAGAATGAAATGCATGCCATATCATCTTCGCTTTCATTTATGCATCATATCGCTGGTAACACGTTAGGCTCCCTTCAGCTAAACATGCAAGACATGTTCATATAGAGGCACCTATGTGTGTGTGTCGATGTCTGGTCTGCTTGTGTGTTGGTCCCTACATTCATGTGTGTGTGCGTGTGAGTTCTGTTCAGGTATTTATTGTCCTTGCCTGTGTGGATGTGTGCTTTAGACTGTGTCAACAGTAGCTTGTTTAGAAGCTGCTGAGCTGTGAATGCTGGCTGGGGGTAATGCAGTTTAGCCCTTAGTTGGAAGAGCCTTTGGGGAATGAGACTCAGTGGGGGAGTCGTGTTATTGGAAAGGTCATGATTACAGTAGGGGGTCAAAATAACTCGCTTACACACTTTATACACAAGTGACTGCGATTGTGCCTCGGGGTGTCAAGAACTATATTGAGTATTGACTATATGTCACAGCAATAAAAAGGAAACCTGTTCTCCATTGCCGAGTGTTCTTCTGCCAAAGAGTGTGAAGTCAGGACAAAAGGTAAAAATACCTTCAATGTCAATAAGGCCATCATGTTGATGCTAACTTTTCTGCACAGGGAAAGAAAACCACATTTTTCTTTTAAGAAAGTAATTCTAAATTGAAATATATTTTTTTTAAAAGAACATCTGAATTCCTGCATTGTAATACTGTGATTTACTTGTGTGCACGTGAAACTATGAGTACTTGTACACATAATAGATAACCCCTGGATCTCATTTGCTAAATCTCCCAATCTATATGAAAACAATCCAGGGCATAGTAAACTGTATCCGACACGAGAGGCTGAATAGAAAAGGAAAATATTGCTCTTATTTTACTTGAAGGTGAGAGGAAAAAGAAGAAGAAGGAGGAGGAGGAGAGAGGGAGGAAAAGGACTTTGAACTTTCAGCGGAGCACAGCCCACTTATAATAGTTCAAGTCTGACACAAGACCCAGGCGGCCCGATAAGGACCCAGACCCGTCCCGGGGCAGCTGTCCCTCTTTCATCTTTGCCTTCGCCGGTTGGCACCTCCTTCCCCTATTTGTGGCCGCCTCACTTTCTTATCAAGTGTGTATTCTAGAAAGCCGTCGTGCCTTATTTGTTCCTGACACCCAATCCGCTAATAAACCCCGCTTGGAAATGTGCTTTTAAAAGAGTGTAAGAAAACATTCCACAGTCTGGCTAGTCCCACTATCCTATTTACTAAAGCCGATGCTTAGCGCCTCCACCGAGTGTCGCAAAGCACGCCGTCAGAGGTCATGAACTCTGGGCACTCAGGGAGCACTTTGACCATGGGAATAGCCGAGTTAAAGTCAAAACAAACACAAGATGCACATCAAACTCCCAGACATTCGGGTTGGTTTAAATACATATTTAGACTTGTACACCCCAGTCTCACCCCAGAAACCATACCAAAAAAAAAAAAAAAATTAGATTGATCATTTAATGCTCTGTGGAGTATATTCATCAAAAAAGGCAATGGGACCAGTAGCAGAGGGAGGGATGGAGAGACTCCCTGACGCTGGAGAGGCATCGTATTGATCGGGTCACTTAGACTTGATAAGGACGTCAGGTTTAAGAGGAGCGAGGCAATCGTTAAGTACACCACTGGCAGCTGTTGTTTAAAAAATATATTTCCTGCTTCAGCCCTCTCCCTCTTTCCCCCTCACCCCCACACCCACACCCCCCCCACACATACACTTTATTTGTCTCTTTCTCGCCAGAGGTGAAAAGAAAATCTCATCTCCATCAGGCTAAATTGTGGTGGGCAGCATTATCAGTTCAAAAGACCTGGGGATTTGACAGCTCCCACTCCATGGTGATTAATTACTTCTCCACCGTGGAAGGCCTTTCTCTCCCCTCTTTCGCCCTGACTGCTGCTGCTGCTGCTGCTGCAGCGGTGGTGATGGTGGTGGTGGTGGCTGGAGGCAACACATGATAAGTGCTGCCCTTATTACTGGTCTCACTGGGAAAAGGCCTGTGCTGCACTGGGTTAACGCGGGCCAATCACACTCCCCCCCCCTCCACGCCGCATGAGACCCTGCAAGATACATGCCCTCTCTTTACTCTTTAATGTGTAATAGAAGGGGTGGAGTGCTGCCTGTTTGTGGCGTTAGGGTTAAATAACCTCTCCTGCTCTTCAATCTCTCTTTCCATCCGTCCGTCACTCCTTCGCTCCCTCCCTCAAGGGCTATGGGGGGGGGGGGAGTTTGATCTCTCCTTTAATCACAGCACCAGATAGGATAGAAACTACAGACTGCAGAGCTCTCCATTATCATTAGCCTAGGGGAAGAAGGACGCCCCTCCGTCTGAGGGACAGAATTAATCACTGATGGACATCGTGTAGGAGAGAGGCCATCGAAAAATAACCAGTTTAATCACACATGAGGACGAGGCTAGCTTCAATCAGCCAAAAGAGACCTCAACGTACAGTAGTTGAACACTTAGTTGTGTGCATATTTATTTTTCACGCCCGGGGCAGCCTCTTCCTCTGTTATTTGCATTCTGGGGTTCTCAAGGTTGTGCACACAGCTGGTCCTTGAGCTTCATGTCTCCCTGTAGGCTCCACTGTGGCGTGTGCGTATGAGTGGCACTTTCCCCGAGGCTCTGCCTGTTTGTGTGTGTCTGTGCATGTGTTTTTTTTTTTTTTTTGTGTACGTTTATGCATACGATTTATGTGTGTGCACATGCATTCTTTGGTGTGTGTGTGTGTGTGTGCGTCTCTAAATACGCCTACATTGGAAAGCTCCCTTATTGGACCTGTCAGCGCAAGTCTCCCAACGGCGACGGGTTGGAGATGAGAGACAGAAAGACACGCGGTAGGGCACCGCGCACACACGCCTGTCACACACTGTCCCCCACGGTGGCCATGCAGGCCATTATGATGTTTTCCAGATGGACACATCTGTCCGTTTCCCTGGGAAAGAAATCTGCTAAAAGCAACAAAAAAAAAAAAAAAGCCATCTCTGGTGGAGTTTTATTTTTTTCACGTCTGCTGGGATCATGATGTATGTTACGAAGAGATGACATGGGAAGGCACCTCAGGAGACACCTCTGGAGCTACGTCAGATCCCGAAAATAACATGTGTTAAGATGCCAATATTGTATTACATTACAGGTCATTTAGCTGACACTTTTATACATAGCGGCTTACATTGCATTGTAACCCATGCGTTACATTTTGGCCTGGGGAGCAATTAGGGGTCAGGTGTCTCGCTCAGGGACACCTCAACATGGCACATGGAGCGGTCAGGATTCAAACCACCAACCTTGCAGCTCCCAGCACACCACACTACTCCATGCGCCCCCATGAACCCACATTAGAACGTTCTACTGTGTTACCATACATTTTTATTATAATGAAGAGGGAATTGATTACTATTATGGAAAGAAGTCCATTTCTACCCTACAGCATACGTTTATTATGCTCCAGAAGTTGTATTGGCTAGAGCTTGTCATGTGGATTATCGGACATCACTTTGTCCCACCTCCCTCCTCCCTCTTCCAATGAGAGCAGAGAGGATGAGTGTTGTCATTTGAGACAAGATAGCAAGGTGAACCTTTCCTAGAATGGGGACCTTTTCATGGTGTGCAGCCACAGAACAACCCCTCATTGCACCTCCCCATAATCCCAAGCATTTTGTTTTGATGCTCCGCAGCATGGAAATGAGGGAATATGGCAATGTTATGGCATTTGAAGTCAATATGTATTATAAAATCAATCTAGATGAAGATCTGCCCATCCCTCTAATTAGACGGGGTGACTGGAGATTGATTTTTAATTGCGAAAGTAATTACATGGAGCAGATAGCCAGTGACATTTGATTATCTAGGTGATTGATTAAAAGGCCCGGCTGCCGGGGCAGACTGTCAGCCAGCTGAATCCAGACAAAAGAGAAAATTAAAAAAGTTGTCCCGTTTGTAATCACGAATTTCAAGGGTGAAATTACAAAGCCAAACATCCCCTTAGAGGAGCCACGCATCCTTCCACTTTGCGCCTGTTTGCCCTCCTATCTCACCCATCCGCCCCCCCCCCCCCCCCCCCGCCCGCTACAACGCCCACAACGCCAAGACCCCGGTGACGCGCCAGACCGGTGGAAACAATGATGTGAAAGAGTGAATTGAGGAGTTGTTCTGTTATCGACAACCTCGTTGGTGGGTGAGTACATCTGCTTAGCAGCCTCGTCACATCATCACAGGCAACAAGGAGAGGCAGCAGGGCAGAGATGTACGGGTAGACAGAAGGAAGGACAGACATACAGCTGTCGTCTCCTTCACCCATCTTCATCTCTAGTCATCTCCCTGCGATTGGCACCTGCAGTTGTTCATTGTTGTGTGTCAACCGACGAGGGACTAAATAAACTGTCAAATAACGCCTTTTTTTTTTCTCTGGGTGTTTGGGAAAGCAAGAAGAAGTCGTCTTTCATGTTGTCTTTTTCCTCTCCTCTATATCTGACAATCTTTTGGGATCCTCCTCTTAGAAAATGAACGTTGACAAGGTAAACCGTCTGGGAAGCAGCTGAGCGATGTAACTCTTTATGTGGCAGTGATGGACAGGGCTGAGTGATGATATCCAGAAATGAAATAATTATCTCTGCTGGCTTGCATTCGAGATCCACAACATATCACCTGGTTGTTAGATTAACCGATTTAAATTTACATTTTATAATTTAAATCTGCGTTATTTTTGTTAGTCTAATTCTTGGCAAAAAACATTGGGATCCATTTTCACTCTATACTTTAGCTGATACCATTCTACTAGGTCACACTTGTTGATAGGACCACAGTGGCAACATGCTCTCTATTTGAAACGTCATAACTAGAAGATCCATTTTATTCCCCTACAAAGGACATGCAATAAATTATTCCTGGTTAAAGGATCATTTAGCCTGGACTGTTAAGCCGTTTCTGTCATTTTAGTGCAAGGTTCACTCTTTGGGCTTTCCATGAAGGCAACATTTATGTCTTTAATTTACAGTTCCTTGCCTGGAGGATACTCCTCGGCTTTATGAAGTGCCATTAGGGGGCCTATTTAGTTCCCGTGGCAGGGGACTGCTCAGTGTGGTGCAGCCATTGGAAGCCAGCCTCTGAGAAAAGAGAGAGAGAGAGAGACGAGGGAGCAAAGGCAGCGATTTCAAATGGGAATCGCTGTCCTTTTAACTCAAAGAGCTCTGTAGCCTGGCAGGAGCAGCTGAGCAAGGCCTTTGAAGGGAGGGAAAAGAGAAAGCGAGAGAAGGGAGGGTAATGAAACAGGCCTGGGCCAACCCCACATATTATTCCCCCTCAGGACGTACAGAGTCTATATTGGCTGAAGCAGCACGGCCCCTTGGGTCACTGTTCCCTCTCTGGCTCAGAGAGCCGCAGCCGCTGAGAGGGACTTTCCTCTGTCTGCCTTCAGAAACAGGCCAGCAACCATCACACGTGTGCCTCCTAGCACCAGGCCGGGGCTCCGCGGGTGAACACAAAGCAGCGGCACTTATTAAATTTCCATGAAGTTTACCGAATACGCGGGGGGGGCAGTGGGGTGTGAGGCCATAGGGGAGTCCACGCCACTGCATACAGCTTCCTTCTGCCACTGATCCCCGGTGCGGTCGTGGGCCTCAGCCTCCCTCCCGATCTCCCGCCTCCCCTCGGTTTTCTCTTCTTCCTGGCTTAACATGGGAAGAGGATTCCTACCGGCTTTGCCCCGGACCCTGCAGAACTCACTGCACACGTGCCACAGGACCCCCAGAGGGCCCGCCGTGTAGCAGGGGGAACTATAAGAGATGAAGAAATAGATGCACTTACATACATGTTGCTGTCATTCAAAGTAAGCGAGAAATTGACATTTCTTCAGTGAGAAACGGAGAGGAAGTTATGGCCAACCCCAAAAAGTTAGGCTGATAATCCCCTGGATGTCATGGGCAGTAAATGGTCACAGCAAGGCAAGTATTCCTCCAGATGTGGAATCAGTTATTAAAAGAGAGGTTGACAAGGATATGTTAGCAGGTAGAGACCATACGAACGCCACAGTTTGTTTGTTTTTGACCTGAAGATCACATTGACCAATTTGTAAAATGTAAAAAGTTTAAATTGCTTGGTTAAATAAGTATTTTTAAACGTTTGTTTAATTATTATAATTTACCCGCGGGCCGCAAGTTTGACACATGTGATCTAGACTCTTGAGTAAACAAAACTGCAATGGTAAAAAGGGGATTTATATGAGCAAAACCTGAACTTGAAAAATGAGGGCTGTGAGGGCTGATTGTGAAATATTTGTATTGAATAACTTAATGTAATGAGATATTTAATGCAATACAAAGGAAAATGAATGTCAAGAAAGGGATTGTTGAACATGCGTCACAAACCGCTCCTCTGTAAAACAAAGCAGAACAAATGTTTTGTCTACCAGCTAGGTAGAGAACAACAATGTATGTTACTCATGCAGCACTGTATAAAGTGAGGATGTGGTCAGTGCACAGTCCGCTGCAGACGGTTAATTATGCCAAGTGGAAGCCTATACAAATACTTTGCTTGTGCGTGCGTGCAAGAATAACAGTTTATTCCCATGCTGTTGTGTCTTTTGTATCCCAGTCTAAACCAAGACAAAATACCCAGATTTTGTCGCTGTTTAGAGAAAAGCTTTTGTATAGTTCATAGTGCCACTTTGTGTATATCTTTTCCTTGCAGGGTCAGACAGCCATTCTGTGATTGTAGGTTCAGAAGAACACAGGCCACAACATTTTCCAGGAGCAGATCAACGACCTGGAACTGTGGACATCATTGTAGGTTAAACAAGTCTGTGTTTGTTCAACCGACATCTTTCATCTTTCTCACTCAGGACCTTTGGTCAGACGCATTGTCTGGATCTCTGTGGCATTTTGCAGGTAATGAAAAAAAAAAAAAGTTTGGAAAAGATTATTGGTGAAACAAAAACAAATGTCCTCATGCTCTTGTGTAACAAGCGCGTTTGCTGAGTACCCAGCGTGTCAAAAGGACAATCTTTTGACATGAGGACAAATGTAGAGTCAGTTTTGACCTTAAAAAGTGCACCGGGCCCCGGCCTGTTGGATCTAGAGGGCGATGAGGTGTACAAGAGTGTCCCATTAGCGCCACCTTTTCACTGCTCTCCCTCTCTGGGTCATGCTGGCCACAGTCCAAAAAGGACTATGCTTTGATCCCAGGGCCTGATAAAGTCTTCCCCCGCTGATGGACCCGATGACATCTGCACTGTCCGCCTGTGCTCCGGGACAAATGCAACCCAGGAAGGTTGGGGCCAGCCCCTCTGCCTCTTATCAATCACTTACATTGGATCAGATTAATTGTATGGGATTGCTTGCTGCAGATAGGAACCGGTAGATTCTGGGTGGATTGGAGGGCAGGAAGATGTTTGATTGTCGGAAGATTGCTATTTACCTTGTCCTCTTTAACCCTTGCTAGTTCGACGCTCTCCTTGCAGCCGGTTTTGGGACACGATCTATGTTTGCTCAAATAAAAGATGTCCATGAATGTGTCTCTGAGAGTGGTATAATTCCAGTGAACTGGTATGTTTTCAAAAAAAAATGTCACCAAGATAGATCTAATTCATAATTACTTGGTTTGTGTCCGCAACACTAAAACAGGAAATGCATAATTTTCCATTCTGGTGGAGGTAGTCAGTGAATGCGAGTGAACGCACCCCTCCACCTTTGCTTATGGAAAACTGGATTAATTATGTAATGTTCAGCTCTCTGTGCCTAATAGCTGATAATGATGTGTGAGAGGTGTGTCAGACGGGAGAGCATACTGGACTGCCAAGTGCTGTTGGACCCAGGTCAGGCTGCGTTCATCTTACTAATGAGATGTCACGTGGAGAAGATGGAGCGACCGGAGCGACCAAGCGGTCATTGCAAACTAATTCCCCTCCAGCTTTGCATTGTACAAACAGCCCCACATTCACACGGGAGCTCGCATGGCCTGCCAACTGACCACATCGCTCTGAGGGCCCATTTTTCACAGCAGTATTTGGCCGTGGGGGGGAAAGAGCTAGGTCCGGTTTGGCCCGACAGCATTTGTACTCCAGAGGAGCTAATGGTGGGCCCGCGGGCTTTATTGGTCTACTGAATGCAGCCGGTGATCCAGTCTCTCGTTTAGTCTTGAGCTCCACTCCGAGGCGATGAGTTGAGGTTAAATCATCGCTTGTCTCCTTCTTCTGAACGTCTAAATCTGCAGCGGAGAGAAGTGATTTATGCTCCTCCCTTCATCCACGCCCTGGGGGCTAGCCTCGCTTCTCTTAAGTTCTCCGCTGCATTGCCAGTGGGTCAGGTTGACCCCCCCCCCCGTCATTGAAACTCATTCGGGGGGCATTAAAGTGTAAACCAGATGAAAAAACAAAGGGCTTAAGCAAATCAGATGGCTCAAACAACAACAACAAACGCACACTCTGTAATCTGCTTAGGGAAATTAATGAGGGGGAGCCCCCTTGGCCAAGGTGGATAATGATCCTGGACCACGGGGATGAGAGGCTGCAGTGGATCAGGCAGAAGGTGAGAACTGGAAAGGGGGATTAGAGACGGACTCCCACCAGAATCAAACAGGACTCTGCCAAAGGGATCCCTCCCCTCCAATGCCCAAACTTCAAAAACTCCAGCATAAGCTGGAAGTAGGTGTCTGTAATCCCCTCTGTGGCTGTAGATCTATGCGGCCGACTCAGGCCCAGCTTTCATCCTGCAGCTTGTTCGGCATGCTCTCCCTCCATGTCCTGGGAACGTAAACTTTTGCACTGTGGCCCCCGTGCAGATCGCAGGGATCTGCTGGCTCATTACCTCTTCATTAGCGCGCTGCATCGATGGCTGCCAAGAGGATCAGACCATGCGTGGAGTCTATAGCTCCACAGACTGCTCGTGGGGGCCAGAGACCTGGACGAGGCGGCCAGATGGACGGATGCATGCTACTGGAAACACAAGTTAGCAGCCTACGGATCTTTGCGCGGTTGGAAGTTTCTATGTAGCCAGTGCACTTTTAAAAAATAAAAATATCCATTGTTGTAATACCTGTCCATTGCTCCTGCATGGCTGTCCAATATGATCATCTGAAAAGAATGGATGGATTATTTCCTATGGGTAAATATATACTCGTATTTATTAGATGGTCAGAATTAGTGTCAAAACTGTCACTTACATCCTCCGGGTGTGTTTTGAGGTACCTTTGAAATGTGACGCAAGATGCCACTCGGAGTCGGATTTATCTGCCTCTGCAATTCTTTCTCACAATGCATAGAATGCCGGATGATTTAAAGGGAGGTGTGGAATTGAGAAGAAAAAAAAGCAGGCTTTGTAGCACTTAATGGGGCCCAAAGCTCATCGTTGAAGCCCTCCCCTGCATCCGTAGCAGCCACCATCAGGAGCCAAGCTCCATGAAGCCAAGTCCCATCAACCACTCTGCCATCCTCTGGTGTGATGGTGGCAATACACACAAACATGAATATATTACCAGCAACCCGGCATTCAAAATTGTTATAAAGGAAGGCAGTCGGCCACATATGATGTAGGGAGGAGCCAGTCGTGCAAAAATATGTGGAATACGTTTGACATGCAGGGCTGTCATAGGGCAATTGAAAAAACTATATCCTCACCTCAATATTCTATTATTCTAAAACTCTTTATTATTATACACTTTTTATTTGCAATGTTTTGCAAAGCTTTTAAGCGTAGGCACTTGAATTTTGATTGATATGTGAGAAATAATGCGATAACCCTGATGATTCTCTGTCGTCACCTTCCTCTTACTTTGCTGCTAGTGTGATCCCTGTATTTAAATTATGCAGTTCCTTATCTGACAGTCATTTCCAAGGCCACGCATGCAGTGTGGCACCATGTGGTTATGGCCAGGTGTAAAAGCTTGACCTCTCTGTAGAGCAGCAGAGTCACTTTCATTAGATCACCCACTGGCTGCTTCCCACTGAGCTCACTCACTGAACACTGCGCCTGCATACGAGATGAGAGGGTAATATAATCCAAAATAAATCGTTAAGGGGGGGATGTAAACAAGGACACGTATAATTATTCTAAATAAGTCAATACAATAGAAGTTCCTTTTTTTATTCTCGGGACCTGTTATGGCTTAGCAATATTGGAAATTGAGTCTCGTGATTCGGGTGTTTTGGTGATAACATAACCCATTAACAGCAGTTACTGTGTGGTAAATATACTCACCTGGCAGCCTGTACAAACTAGCAATATAGTGCAGATTGGTCTTCTGAATATGTAAACATGTGTGTGCACACAACACACATATTGTACAATTTAAATACACACACACACACACACACACAGGCACACGTAAACATTTTGAATGCCTCTGGATTTCCCAGCATGCTCACTATTGCCTCCCACCCGGGCGGTGTCATCACGTTGTCTTTCATACGCGGTCGCAGTTGTTTTGATATTTTCATCTAGTAGCCAGAGGGATATTTATCTGCGGGAGCGTGGTGGCTGGAGAGCCCCCGTTTTTTTAAATGTTAACAATCGCCAGGACACAACACGAGGAGCTCCCTAATTAATGCATCCAACACGGTCCCGCGGTTGTGCTGGATAAACTCAAACGATTAATGTGTGTCATTATATTGTAATTGCATGGTAATTCTACATCTAAAGCACACACGGGGCGCACACCTCCTTTCAGCGCCTGAAGGTAGTTAGATTCCACACTGCTCCTGGAAGCAGATTACGGTTGGAGATTGTTTCTCCACGGAGAATGAGGATTAATAACTAGTGTCAAACTATTCTCTGGGCTTCCTCACAACTTTATGTGTCAAATTTGTTTTGGTTTATTGTTTGTTTAGGGATACAATTTCACACGACTAGAGCATGAAAATGAAGAGATTATAAAGCTGAGGGTTAAAGTCTCTCGGAGGAAAGCAGCCACTTGGTTGCCACAGAGGCAGACGCATACTTGCATTAAACTGATGTGGAAAGTGCACTTCCTGCACTGGGCGGCATACTTGCATGTGTGCATGCACATTACATTTCAAGAAGAGTACCGAGGATGAGCGGATCGACAAGAGTGAGAGAGGAGGAGCGTTTGTCTGCTTCAGCGTGAATAAGCTAAACGGCTGTGCAGCGGGGCTCATTGGTGGTCCCTAGTGCTGAGCATCATGAAGACATATGGGCCTAAAGAGCACTTGATGTGGCTGCAACCGCCTTGCTTGTCATCCGCAATTTTGCCTGCCCTAATCCCTGCTTTAATTTACTCCACTCCACGAGGCAAGCAGTGACTAAAGCTGTCCTCGGGGGTCCTTTCACTTATGCCGGGCGATGACAAGGAATATGCAAAGGTACAATTTCTCACCGGGAAGGGTGACAGCGAGCGGTTCCTCCGGGGAGCACACCTCCCGTTCCTGAGCATCTCTTAATGTCACTCACAGGAGCACTTTGTAGCCGCAAACTGTTCTTCAGAGACCCCTTTTATTAACATGTTGATCTAAGGGGTCATTGGGTGAAGATTGTTTGGCGCAGATGAATGCGACTATTGATTTGCTGGAAAGTTTTTCATGGTGGGGTGAGACGACCGGGACTACTTTTTTAGGCTCAATCTAAAATGTTTTCAAACCCCCCTTTTTTTTTATCTGCCTTGTTTTTCCCCCACTGGTCTAATTTTCCCCCGGAATGCTGGGAGGGAGACGAGCCGTTGACGGGCACGAGTAATTGCTATCAGTCTGTCATTAGGTTTTCTCTCTTGCTCCCTCTCTTATTTTTCTCTGTCCCTCCACACAGGCCTCCGCTCAGCCTTGCTTACAAATAACACACTTAGGAGACGAGTGGAATTTGCCCCCCAAAAGCTGTGATGTATTGGATTTTTTACGGTGAGAGCAGCTCCTCCAACTGCCTTTTCATTCCCTGTTGTCCTGAGAACCATTTTCTCTGTGTTTGCTATATTCAGTCTCTCTCTCTCTCTCTCTCTCTCTCTGCCTGCCCTCTCCTCTCTGCCTTTCAGGGTATCATTTGCAATTTAATGCTTACCTGGGGTGAGCCTTGACAATAGCTTCCACCATGAAATGGCCCAGGCCCTGTCTGCATGCCTAATGAGGTTGATGTTGAGCTATTTAGGTCATTTTCCCTTTACAATATCTACTTAATGCAACTCCATGGGAGTGGATTGTTGGAACGGTTAAAGATTCTATTAAGTCTTTACAAAAGCCACTCCATTCTGCTGTCCACCACATACTACCAGGGGCACTGCTCTACTTCACTTTTGCTTTGTGTGAGGCTGTCGTAACAAAGCGTAGCAAGGAGGTGCAGCAAGGGTCACCCCGCTAAAATCTCTCAAATATTTGGCAGTTACTTTCGAAGGTGAAAAGGCAAACATCCGGGAAATCAGCAGTTCATTTTGTAACATGGAAAATCTGGATTGAGCTCGTAAGTTCATATTAATCATCGGCGCACAAAATGATCTGCCAAAACAGACGGCCAACACCAACTATTAATCAGAGCAGAACCCGTGACATCCTTTGGAATCGGAAGGGAAGGAGTCGGAGGGGGGGCCTCTTTGAGAGAGCACTTGATATGAAAACTGTGTTGTTGTGCTTTGTACCAGCCTGTGGGAGTTTTTAAACAAGCCCATATGGTGGTAGCCACCAGCTTTGGAGAAGGCGGGTGGGTTGGGGGGTTAGCCAGGGCCAGGATTTCACACAGTCAGTATTGAGTGGGATTGAGGAGGCGAGCTCTTAAGCTGTCTTTTCAGGCACAGCAAAAGCCCTCCATCTGGCCTCCCCTAAAACTCAGGGTGAGTTTACTCAGCTCCCTGTCGGCTGATTGGGCCTCCTGAAGCAGAAGTAACAGCATCAATAGTGTAAACCCTTGCCACTTGAGAGTATTACATTTCTTTTCATGCTTGACTTAATCAAAAGTGGGGAAGTGAAATTTACACCTTTTTGATGTTCTTTTTTCCCCGCTCACTAAGAGGGGCGATCTTAACCCATTTGATCTTCACAAGCGCCCACTAAATGGCCAAATATGCCAAGCAGACGGAAGCAGACGGTTGGCAGTTGCCAGTTTGCGCAGGGTCACTGTTGGAGCACTCCATGTGGTGGGGCAAGCAACCTCACAGAAGGCTCCAGTCTTCACAGGGTCCAGCCAAGCTTCTGTCTGGAGGCCCACTGTCCCGCGCCCACTGTCCACACCGCCAGCCAAAAATCAATCCACCCTCATGCTGATTCTCCCTGCTCTGCCTGAGCCAGTGCCGACTTGTGTCGACTGAGCAGCATCAATTGAACACTGTAACTGGGGCTTTATAACAAAACGGATAGACAAAAAGCACCAGCCAAGTGTCAACGCTATGATGTGTATATTTGATGGCATTAGGATGGCTTTACGGAGTCACTTTCCGGTTTGCATGCAACTGCACGTCAAATCGTGTGCACACTGACAGATTGAGCTGTCTTTGGGTAGCTTGGGCTCTCTGAAAATTGGGAGGATCGGGCTTCTTATCGCTATCGTATATGGCCAGCTGATAGCGGGGATAGTAGTAAGCCAGCAAATGGCAAAATGGCTTTTTCCGGTGATATCTTCTCTTTTGACGGTAGTAGCATTACCAATCCAAGCTGTTGTCATCGTGAGACGATTCCCCCCCCCCCGACAGGAATCTGGAGAGAGCTGCTAGCCGGTTGGCGGTTGCTCCAGGAGCTCTGGCTTTGATGAGTGTGTGATGTCTGGAGTCCTGGGCTCATGTTAAACCCGGACTAAGGCCAGTATCTGACGGGATGGAGCCCTAGGCCTGAGTGCTGTGGGGCTGTGTTTGCACCTCTTAATGAAGCTGGGGGGGCCAACGACACTGCCTGGCCCTGCGCCTGCCCTTCCTCTCTCCCCAGGACCAGCCCGTACCGGCCAAAACTGCAGCAGAGACCCGCTCCAATAGCCCCTGTTTATTTCCCAGGCTTCCGCACCCCACACCCTTAGTCGTCGTGTGCTGCAATTTCCCCCCCTCCCTTTTTCTTAAACTGTTTTTGGTTATTCATTTTGGTCCAATTTTCTAACTCACTGTCTCACTCGCACATGAAAAAAAAAAAAAAAAAAAACTGTGATAATTAAATGCTTGTGCCCTGTGGAAAACAATGTTTTCCCCCCTCTTTGTGTTGAATGTAAATTACCATTACAGTGCCTGGGATGCGAAACATGTGTGTCTGTGTGTGCGTCTCTGTGAGTGTGTGAGGAAGGAGTTTACTTGGTGTCAGCATGAAAAGAAGGGGCCCCCATCCAGGCAGCCAAAATCCTGCCGAGGAACTTGTCTGGGATCGTGATGTTCCGACAGCTCCACTGTGACAAGATACATACACTCACCGGCCACTTTATTAGGTACACCTGTCCAACTGCTCGTTAACACTTAATTTCTAAGCAGCCAATCAGATGGCGGCAACTCAGTGCATTTAGGCATGTAGACATTGTCAAGACAATCTCCTGCAGTTCAAACCGAGCATCAGTATGGGGAAGAAAGGTGATTTGAGTGACTTTGAACGTGGCATGATTGTTGGTGCCAGAAGGGCTGGTCTGAGTATTTCAGAAACTGCTAATCTACTGGGATTTTCACGCACAACCATCTCTAGGGTTTACAGAGAATGGTCCGAAAAAGAAAAAACATCCAGTGAGCGGCAGTTCTGTGGGCGGAAATGCCTTGTTGATGCCAGAGGTCAGAGGAGAATGGCCAGACTGGTTCGAGCTGATAGAAGGGCAACAGTGACTCAAATAACCACCCGTTACAACCAAGGTGGGCATAAGAGCATCTCTGAACGCACAGCACGTCGAACTTTGAGGCAGATGGGCTACAGCAGCAGAAGACCACACCGGGTGCCACTCCTTTCAGCTAAGAACAGGAAACTGAGGCTACAATTTGCACAAGCTCATCAAAATTGGACAATAGAAGATTGGAAAAACGTTGCCTGGTCTGATGAGTCTCGATATCTGCTGCGACATTCGGATGGTAGGGTCAGAATTTGGCGTCTACAACATGAAAGCATGGATCCATCCTGCCTTGTATCAACGGTTCAGGCTGGTGGTGGTGGTGGTGTCATGGTGTGGGGAATATTTTCTTGGCACTCTTTGGGCCCCTTGGTACCAATTGAGCATCGTTGCAACGCCACAGCCTACCTGAGTATTGTTGCTGACCATGTCCATCCCTTTATGACCACAATGTACCCAACTTCTGATGGCTACTTTCAGCAGGATAATGCGCCATGTCATAAAGCTGGAATCATCTCAGACTGGTTTCTTGAACATGACAATGAGTTCGCTGTACTCAAATGGCCTCCACAATCACCAGATCTCAATCCAATAGAGCATCTTTGGGATGTGGTGGAACGGGAGATTCGCATCATGGATGTGCAGCCGACAAATCTGCGGCAACTGTGTGATGCGATCATGTCAATATGGACCAAATTCCCTGAGGAATGCTTCCAGCACCTTGTTGAATCTATGCCGCGAAGAATTGAGGCAGTTCTGAAGGCAAAAGGGGGTCCAACCCGTTACTAGCATGGGGTACCTAATAAAGTGGCCGGTGAGTGTAGTTTCCATTCAGCGACAAGCTTCTTATTGGTTACTATAGTTTCACTAATGCCCAATTGAAGGCGATGCCTAATCTCGACAGAATGGGTTAAAGGGTGCCGATGTCCAGAGCCACAAAACCACATGTTGAGAGTCAAGGGACCAAGGCCCCACAAAGCACAGCTCCTTCAGCTTTGATGTGGCCCCTATCAGCTGCAGGAGATTGAAGAGGGTGGGGGGGGGAGTATACACAGAGGCCCCCACAGCATACAAACCCCTCGAAGGACCCACTGACAATGGCAGCCGCCGAAGAGCGGGTCGGGGGCCTCACAAGAGGTGGGACATCTCAGGGAGAAACGCGGCACCACTTCCTCCTCTTTTTACCACCAGCGCCCTGGTCACTTTCATCGTCCATGCCCCCCCCCCCCCCCCACCCCCCCGTTTATCTTGTTTTGTGTTATCATTAACAGCATCCTGAGAACAATTGCCTCAACATGTATTTGGGTTGTTACAAAGCATTATTAGACGTTGTCTTTTTCTGTCTCTGTCCGCCGTGCTGTGCACAAACGTGGAGCCTTTCCTTCGGTGCTGTTCAGAGCAGGGAGTCCGTGATGGAGCTGTGAAAAGAAGGAGAACCGGATAAACAAGGAGGAACGAATCACAGGATGAGGAGTCGGAGCCACTGCTGTGCATGAGGGGTGCTGTGTTTAAGGCTCTCACATCTCAAGTGCCATGCTAGAGTTGCCTGTGGAGGGCCGTGTGTGTGTGTGTGTGTGTGTGTTTGGGGGTTGCTCTCTGTTTCAATAGACTGCCGCTCAATGGCTCTGAGGGGTAATTGAAAAGCTAATATTGTTCAGCATATCCCAGGGATTACGTCTTATTGTGGTAATAAGTATGCAATACTGCAATGTTTATTTTTGGTCAGGCTTTGTTGCAGCCACTAATTGGTGGTGAGTGTGGAAGCGTAGACGGGGCATCACCATGGCTGAGTCACGGCAGTATCTCTTGCACCGCGCTACCTTTGGAAAGTGTCCCGGCAAAAGACTCGATCGATGGGCGTCGTTTTTACAAAATGCGTCGAAAATGAGTCTGCGAATATGTTTGATATCGGAGCTCGTGTCAGTCAAGCAGGGAAATAGACAGTGTTGACTCGCAAATCATCTGCTAATGATTTTCATCTCCAGCCAGCTGTTTGCGAGCCCGTTCATTTGTTATATAGACATTAATGTTAGTGAATCTCACGCAATGCTCTGCCATATATCCCCTCATTGTGCAGTTTATGGCAGATTTTAAATCAATTAAATGTAATTTGTAACAACTGCTGAGACTGATTCAGGCCTAAACAATGGCAATGGGATAACTGCCCTTTAGTGAAGCATCAATGGGCTTACAATGTGCTGAATTAGCTGGCATATTAATGACCAGCCGCAATACTCCTCCATTCTCCTCACCCAAATCTGCTTATGCAAATGGCCCATGAATCCAGTTCAAAGGAGTCTCTTTTAAGCGAGGCCTATCCCCATCCATACTGGGGGGCTGTGATGGAAAGTGACATGAGAAAAGTTAGGGACACTTGTCTTTCTTTTTTTTCTCACAGAACATGATCCAGTTAGCATGCACCTCTGCTGGTTACTAGCATGGTAGGGGTTGTCGAGTCCACGGGATTGCTCCGCGCAGAGGGGGCAGGGAGTGGGTTAATCCAACCAATTGTGACTGTGTGTTTAAAATGTGGTGTTCAGCAGGGGGGGAAAGCAGGACCCTTCCAAGTTCATGCCCCTGTGTGAAAAAAAGAAGAGAAAGGCTGTGGGGTTCGAAGTTGAAGGGATAGAATAATCCCCTTCACATTTGTTAAAGGGCCACTGGTCTTTTGTGTTGGCCGAGACAAATTTAAAAGGCGATGTCATAATGCATGAATTGGAATGATATCTTTGAACACAATAGATGTGGCTTCTTTCCATGAACAACTTAAAGCCCCATTGTTCCTATTATTGGGCGAGATGTTTGGATACATGCATACACTCTGAATGAGAATAAGTTGTTGTAATTCAACTTGTTGTAAAATATTGAGCATGATTACACATGTTGTGGTCTGGTGAATGATACAGACACAGTGAGAGGGAGGCGGGGGGGGGGGGCGTCCATTGACAGTCTATGCGTTTCTTTCCTTCATACTTCAAAACACATGCCAACATATAATGACTGTATTACGTTTAAACATGAGGACTATTTACTTATTATTAGTTCTAGATTTTTTAGGAGGCGGTGAAAATGCAACAAGGTTGAAACAATTTTCCGGCCTGACCTCTGTTCAAACTCATGGAGGTAAAAGCCCTTTGAAAATGTTTGGTTTTCATGTTTGTTTTCTTTGGAGAGCTGACGTTGGGGATGATGTATATGTTGAATATAGGAGTGGAAATTCTCGCTGGAGTTTAAAGGCCTCTGTTCTCACATTTCCAATTGGAGGTGAAAGTACAAGACCTAAAGTAAGCACTTTAATACCTCGAATAAATAAAACATTCATCACCACCGGCGGCCCTCCTGTTGGAACAGCCTTTCTTTACAATGCCTGACATCATGTGTTTGCAAGCATTTCCCAACAACTGTTGCCTGTGTATCTAGAGGCTTAATGCTAAGTTTATCCATGAAGTGCACATTCAACACACTGTTAACGCTCACAAGGAGTTGCCAATGAAACACAGAGCCTTAATTTCTAAATCTAACTCTCTCTAAGTACACATAAAGCCCAATTGAGTGGTTTTATTTATCATTGCAGGATTTTTCATGTGGTTGCTGAGAACAGTCCAATTTCTGGGAGGCTGTAAGCCAGCAACAGAAGCAAGGGGAAGGATGACATCATGCTCACGGCAGGATTGGGAGGTCATTCCACTCAACTTAAAACAAAAATGAAACTACGATATTACAGGTAAGAAAACAATTAAATATCGAAAGGACAGTCGAGCCAGACTCGAAAAAGAATAAACACATGTATTTTCAGCCATTTATTCTTTATATTGTCATTCTTATTCTCTTCATGGCTCCGACACATTCTGAAATAAAGGATAGCTCCGACAAATATACAAATACAGAAAGGACTAGGTATTAAGAGTGTGATTCAGACATTATAAAAAGTAAAAGCAAAACAACTCCACTCTAACTCCTGTACCACACCTCCTCCTCCTCCTCCTCCCCATCCATCACAGCCCGGGGGGGTGTGCTGGACGCCGGCCCATCAGTGAACCTCCTTAAAGAAGCTCATAATGGCTGTGTGAAGTCCCTAAGAGGGAGGGCTCCGCTAGGTGACAGATTCTTCCTGTCCGTGAAATTCCCCCTGCGATAATTTGTCTTTGTGCTGATGGGCCTGTAGCTCCACGCGACATGGGTTATGGCAGCGGAGGGCGGGACCATCCTCATCACCTGCCATCTCTGTGGCCCTCTTGACACCCCCGCACACATACACACACCCCCCTCCCCTCCACCCCTCACTAAGCCCACACCCACGCACTCTCCATTCTCCTGTCCTCCCTATCCCCCACCCCCCCCCCCCCCCCCCCCCCCACACACTTCCCACACTTCATCTCAGCAGGAGCTGTCTCCTTACTGGCAGAGCAACAAATAATGGAGCTTGTCACAGGCCTTGTTCTTTGTGTTTTTCAGGGCCCAAGAAAAATGCAAACACTCTATTGTAGTCATTAGTTTTCCCATCCTTTCTCCCGGGGCATGTGGGTGGGGGCTTTGACCTGGTTCAAAAGGGACTCTGGAGGAATTGGGCTTTTTTTGGAGAAAGTGAAATTCTTGATGTCACATGCTTGGTGTGTGTGCATTATGCATCGGGAATGTGATTGCTTGTGCATGCGGGCTTGGGGTGAAACCTTATTACTGCATGTTTTTTAATGTGTACACAACTGTTTTGTTGTACACATGTGCTCCCGTGTGGAGATCATCAATCACTAGTCTTCACAGTCACTCTGTTTCAGTCTGTTACGAATGTGTACACACTTAATTATGTAATTACTTCATGAAACTTCAGTTTGGTTTGGCTGGAATGAGTACTGTGACATAGAGTGATGGGTGTTTCAGGGGTACGCCGCAGAGTTGTGGGTCAGGTGGGGGATGTTCAAACAAGCCTGCAGGGGTCCCCGTGGAATTTTCCGGGGGGTGCTGAAAGCTCGAGAATGTCTGCTATGGTCATTATGCAGCTGAATAAAGCTAACAATAAACACTAACACTGGTGAAAATGGCTTTCATCGCTGCATTTTGTCAGCGCAGCATATTGACATATCCTTGTGCAAACGTTACCAACAGGAAGTGGCACATCAAAACTGACGTCATGTTAATTCCTTTGTTGGTGAAGACCAAACTGCTTGCGTTGGCACTCTCTGTGTTAACTGGCCCACTACCGGGGGCTCTACGTATCGTGTACCTTTTGGATGTCTTAGGATTGTTTATTTGTTTCAGAGAAGGCGGAGACAAGAGTACCACTGCTGTTTAGTTATGTCTTCTCCGCCGACAGAGACAGCTCTGGCTGGAGAGGAGCGTGCTGCTGCTCCGCGGGATGGACCTTCACAGCGCGTGTCGAACCAGCGTGAGGTTAGCAACAAGACCTCATACCTGCAACTTAACAGAGTTGATGGTCTTAGTTACAACTGCACCGTTCGGTTGTTTGTGGAGGTTTTGCCTAAATTTGGATGGAGCAACTGTCTGCAAAAAAATTGTAAAAAATTGTCCTCCATTGTATGTCTCGGATCAAAGACTTTTCTTACAAGTGTACTTGATTTTAACCTCTGTATTTAAATCCATCAACCCACTTAGTGTCGGGTGTAACACGGCAGCCTTGGAAAGGCTTAACAGGTCTAAACAGGAACCAGATACAGTGCCTGCTATTCTCTGCCGGTGCTGTTATGATATTGTGCGGATGCTTGTAGAAACAAACCATCTGGGCCTGATTGAGAGGCTCATCAATAGGCAAGGAGGGACAAAGAGGAAGCCCATGCTTGCCGCCTTCGTACGCACTTAAATTCAGCTCTTATCTGGAATGTAACAGCTGTCCACTGCAAACAAAAAACTGCTGCTTCTCCCAAACCTGATCCTGGCATTTGTGCCGAGTGAAGAGGGACTGGGAAGTACAGGCCCCAGGCCTCTGGGTTATGTCTGGGGGCCCCTGGGAAGAAACTGATGGACAGGAGTGGAGGGAGCATAGCAACAGGCTGGCACTCACACTGAGCCCTGCATGGGTCTGAAAAGGAAGCTAGGCGTGTGTTTCTGTGTGTGTGTGTTAGCGTATGCAGGTGTGTGTGTGTGTGTGTGTTTGTGCATGCATGCACCAGCCTGAAAAAATGTGTTGGAATTCTGAAGTGAGGTTTTCAGACGTTGAAGGGAGTACTTTTAAAGGAGCATGAGTAAATATAGCCATGAGAAAACATTGCCATGTTCACACCCAATGCATCTGCACCACTGCAGACTTAAGTCAGAGGCCCCTACCACCCGATAGCCGAAAGAGCATGATAGATGATGCAGGCACTTTGAAGTAAAGCCTATCTAAATGCAACATAAAGAACTGCCCTTTAACATGCAAGCTTCCCATTCATCAACACATACCTCAACTTCCATGTAGGATTAATGCTTGTCAATATGAGCCCTGGAAACACGGGCAATTTGCTGCACTGCAATTCTCGACGTGCCTAAACTCATATAGTATGAAAGAGCATCTGCGTGTGTATATATGTGTCAATGCAGTGCTTTTGTTTGTGCTCATTTTCCAGGAAGCACAGCCACTTTGATGTTGTTATCTTGCATTAGCCACAGTGTTCCTCCTCGTCTGTAGCTAGTTCTCTGCAGAGCCCTTAGGTTACAGGCCCCTCGTTCACCCATCTTACTAAACGACTTAACCAAACTAATAATTTACCCAATTAATCAGTGCAGGACCCTCTCTCTGCCCCTAAGTGCTCGTTTATAGAAGGAGACCGCCCCTTTGACCTCTATTCCTCAAGGGCTGTATCAACCGGCTTCACTGCGTAACATCGAATAAATATCATTTCAAGGCCATATTAATCACATATCCATCCTTAAGTTATTAGTCACACTTACTGTACCGTCTTCTAGGTTGTCAATGCATTTGTGTATCAGCTGTGTGCATGTATATATGTGTGTGTGCATGCCAGCACAGAGTGGGCCCATGTTGGTGTGCTTGTGTATGTGTGTTTAATCCATTTAAACCAAGTCCTATTCAGCCACTTCCTCTCTTCGTCAACCTTATCTGTAGCTGCTGGGGACAAAAACCATTTGCGGTGGAGTAAAATGACTGAAAATAATGGGGAAATATCAAGTGCATCTTTTTGCTCCCCCCATTCATTCCACCCTTTCTGAGGGAGCTTTATCAGGCCTAACACATCGCAACATACTCCTCCTTTTTTTATTTTTTCTCAGATTTTATTTTGCCCACTCAAACTTTTCATTTTCTGATAGATTGAGGCTCCCCATTTAACAGTTATATTCATCCCTGCCTGCAGGCTGGGACTGACGTTACAGTCAATAAAAAATGGGAGAGCTTTGCAGGCACCTCTCCTTTCCCTTCCCTTTGTGTGCAAAGTGGCAGCCGTGAATTTAATCGAGGGAGAATGTTGTGATTACTTAATGGTTTCCCAGGCAGCCATGGACTGGAGAATTAAATTCCGCATCTGCTTTCCAAGGCGTTAATCTCCTCTCCTCACATTCCGCCTGTTATGATGTGCACACAAGAGATAATGTTTAAACCGACTAAAGCAGGGTAAACCAGCGCAGGCTGTTATTGGCTTTATAATTACATAATTAACTTTTTGTTTCTAATCGTTACAGAGGTAATGGCTCCGCTAAAACGGGGGGGGGGGGGGGGGGGGGGGGCATCTGCTGAGCAGAAAAACCAAATCAAAAATCAATAATCCATAGAATGTCATTACAGTAAGTGCTTAGTCTTGAATCACAAGAGAGAGAAAGAGGCAGAAATATGGTGCTGGAAAAAGAAAAGCGGGTTTGTCTCCTATCGCTTTTTTTTTTCTTCTTCTTCTTCTTCTTCTTCTTCCTTTTCCTGTGCGGTAAATGAGTCTCCTTTGGAGATGAGAGTGTTATCTGTGGGAGAGGAGGCCTAGCAGCTGTGGGGAGCGGCAGGGTATCAGACTCTGCCAGGTGCATGGCAGGAGAGAGAGAGGGCCAAGTGCCGCCGTAAATTACACCTGGCCTCCCAGCACCGCTATTGTAGGGCGATTGACCTGCTCCAGATGAATTCCATTTTCTGCAGGTCCCTCCTTATTTCTAATTTACATTGTGATCATATATGTCTGAAAAATGATATCATAAAAAAGATGAATGTACTAATTACCTCTCCTCTTATCTCTCCCTCGCCCGGTGCTCACCCCGTTGGACTTTCTCCTCGCAGCATGTAAGTATGTCACTTATTTCATTGTGACAGGCGTAATGTATTCACAGAAGTGCCCCATAAATACAGGCGTTCAGGTTGGCCACCTCAAATTGGGGGGGGGGGCCTCACAATACCATGCCTGCTCAAATGAATGGCGAATTGACAAACATTTCTCGAGCCAAATTACCCCCCCCCCCCCACCCGGTGTCACTGTGAAATTAGGTTCCTGACCCGCCCTCTGATGCATGCCTATATTTCTACATATTTTCCCCATCGATTTTAATACATGGCGTCTGGCCATCGCACTTTGAAAAAAGGGGTTCGGGGTGTTTTAATACACCTGTGAAATGAGACCCTACCTGTCATGAATATGCGAAAGCAGAGCTGTCACTGCAGTCAGAGTGATGTCGCCTCACCTGGGGTGACTCACGTCCACACTGTGGGACAGGCACGCACAGCTCACGCTGCCTTGCCAGTGTCATTTTAACAAATAGGCCTAATAACGGTTCAGAGGCCAAGGACAACATCAAGGTTGTGCAACTATACGGACATGTATGGGATAACGCGAGAGACATATTGGGTTGGTGGATAGAGGCTGATTGTGTTTGTGTTCCCATTCTATTACTACACAGCCTTGCCTGAATGTCTTCTATGTCCAGGCGTCAAAGAGAGGGCTTCCTCAAGTGTTTATGTATTCTCACCTTGGAATGAACTTGTAGTGCGCCCGTCAACATCTGTTTGCTTAGGATTCCAGCTTAGAAATGACTTTGACTTTGTCTTTGTCTGCGTCTCTGTCTGGCAGTTTTCTTTTTTTTCCCTCTGCATCTGCTAGCCTCTTTAAGCACACATGCTCCATCATTTGTCTCTGTATACCATGACACTGCGCTTTGGCACTTGACCTCCTGACCTCATTCCCACACTGCTATGCCCACCCCTCTGAGCTTAGCATGGCCAGCAATATAATGGTATCTCACCGAGGTCACTGTTGCTAACTTATATTATAACAAACCTCATGAACATATCAAAATATGTTCATCAGGGTTACGTGCACGTCTAAAAATAGACCATTTCTGAAGTTATGCACTAAGTAAAATGTATAGAAAATAATTAAAAAACGAAACAACTGTTAGTTGTAGGTTAGCCTTAAATCAAGAATGAAATAATGCCAGATGCCTCACTATACCAATCACTGGGGATTTAATGCACTTTGTGACTGAGGTGATTGAACTAACCAGTCTCATTTTCACCTGTGAAACTTTTGAAGGGGAGCCGAGTCGAGCCTGGCGTGACAAACAAGCCTTTCCCTACAAACACCTCATTTCGCGTGTAGCCATTACCCTTTTGTGTCACATTTGGCATTTGTTTTAAAGTTGAGTCTTTCCAGGCACCCGGGCACTATCTCCAGCTGTAAAAAGCCCGTGTGAAACGCTTTTCTTAACCTGCTGACACAAAGGAACCACTTAAGCGGTTTTCCCCTTCATCCTCTACAAGCGCCATGACTCACTTTCCATTTGAAATCAATAACTGGGGGGGGGACGCCGGTGACCGTAGGTAACCGCAGTAAGAGGACGTACACACTGAAAGACATCAACACCAAAAGGTCACCAGGTGCACTCAGCACTTGACACATGCAAGCAGCG
The DNA here is from genome assembly GCF_949316345.1 of Pungitius pungitius. Classification (NCBI taxonomy): domain Eukaryota; kingdom Metazoa; phylum Chordata; class Actinopteri; order Perciformes; family Gasterosteidae; genus Pungitius; species Pungitius pungitius. The sequence goes on from NC_084903.1 coordinate 19,485,469, forward strand.
GAACATATGTGTGTCTATTTGTACATGCGCACGTTTGTACATGCAAACACGGGACTTTGCATCTCCTGCAATTAGACGACTTGGCTGAAAGGGCCCTTCTCCTTTTAATAAACAACTCGATTCTCAGAAGAGCCCCGCAGAGCAACCAGAAGCGTATTCTGGGGCGGGGGGGGGGCCTGGTGCTGGGTACACCCTCAGCCCCTTCAGCCCGAATGGACGTGTGACGCTCTAAGGCCACCTGGCACAGAGATGAGGGTGTCAGTGATTAATTCACCTTGTTTAGGGAGCCGTCATCGGAATGAGATGGACGGGGGGGGGGGCTCGTGATGACGGATTGGGGGCCGGAGCAGGGGCTGATAAGACGTGGCCCATGAATCTGTTCTACATCATTGGCTCCTTTGATCACTGACAGAAGTCCAGAGATGGGCCCGTGCGTCTGTCCAAACAAACAAAAAGGAACCTTTTTCTTACTCCGCCACACTGCGACCGTCCACCATCCCCCTGCAGCGCTAGTGCCCTGCCGCTCAGGTCAGCTTTCACTCGTGAACAAAGGTCGGGGGGGGGGGGGGGGGGGGGGACAAAAAATGGCAATGACAGAGAGAGCTCGCATCTGAGAGCAAGATGGAGTGATGGGGGAAGAAAAAGGGCAGGATATGGACTGGAAAAGACAGCATGACGGAACGAGGGAGAGCAAAGGATCCGTGAGGGGGGGGGGGGGGCTTGGAGCCTGTGAACCATGGCAGCACGGTTTAAAGCCCCTCAAAAAGAGCCCTCCTCCGCAATGACAGATTCGGCAGATAAGAGATGATCCATGAAAGCCGATCGGTGTGCTGACAGCAGGAGAGAGGCCTTGGCCCCGGCCGGCAGGGTGCATTACTGTGGGCAAACGCAGCTGTCGGGGCCAAGCGGGCCCTCAGCTCTCTGCCATGCCACCGCACTGACGTCACGCGGTCAAAAGAGCCAAGGCCTGTCCACCACCCCCCCCCCCCCTGCTCGATTCCCCTCCAGTCACCGAACACTGCATTCCACCACAGAAACATTCCCAGGCCATTCTATTGCACGACTTCATTTTGGGGAGTGCATCGGCTGACAGGTGTTGAAATTAACCTATTTCAGCAACTCTCTGACATATGTTGACCACGTTTAAAGGAATGCAGGGGTGCAATGAGTGAAGGATTTCTGACAGGTTAGCCTCAAAAGATTAGACCTGGATTTATATTGGAGAATCGCATTGAGCCGCAGTTACGAGGTCTGTTCTACTCTTCTAACGCTGTTAGACTAAGGAGCTTTAGCGCTATTCTCAAGATAGACAGACAGAAATATGGACAGCATGGAGAATGAGATCCACTGTGTAAAACAGGAGACTTTCATGTACTTTCCCTGCTGAACACACGGCATCACGGCGCTTATTTCACTGTAGCCTCCAAAGAAAATTACCCCATTTACCAAGGGAGCTGAGAAAAGAGGAGCGCAGATGATTCCCTCAAGGAAATGAAAGGCAGTAATAAGCTATTTAATTTATACTCGAAATTATTTTATGCTCAATAGATACACTCTGGGTCCTTATTGCTATTTAAATGATTATTCTCTGCAAATTATTTTAATCCATTTTCAGAGGAAAATTCTCTACACCCTCATTTAAACAGCTAAATGGGGGCATCTTTTAACTTCATGCAGTCGACATAGTAAATTAGAGAACTAAAGGGCCTCCTTTTATTTTGGCATTCATTTCAAAGCATTAGCTCAGTAATGGATATCCTCACATACTAATGCTGAATTATTTTACATATAAATGCTGATTTAAATGCACAGTCTTATGCTTCATTGGCTTACCATTAAAATTGTTTGTTTGAGTCGGTCCTTTCATGAGGAGCATTATAAATAACCTTGAAGTAAGCAAAACGGATGTGGGGAATGGTACTGGTTTGCTTGCTCACAGTCAGATTCTTTGTAATTAATTTAAAAACACTTGGCTTTTCCTGATACAAGGACTCGTTTCAAGTATAACGTGAACAAATACATTTTCCAAGGACGCTGACGTAATAAACATTAATAGTGCCAGACATGGTATACCTCATATATATTCCCCTTCATGTAAGCAGTGAAAGCGTTATATCGGTGGGGATAAGAGCAGGTATATGTACCTCACTGACCGTGGTCTAAGGACTGATCGCTTTGGTCTTTGTCTCTTTTTGATCTTGTATCTCTCAAAGTCCTGCTTCACCTCCAAGTCCCGTCTCTGTGTGTCTCTTTCTCTCACTCGCTTCCCTTCTCTTCATTCTCTTGCTCACCTTTCTACTCACATTAAAAGCTGAGGTGAATACATGAAAAGATTGGTGACCTTTTAATGAAAATGTCAGTATTCCTGTAGTGGGTGGAGAGGCCAGCACAGTCTCCATGACACTTGAGCTTTCACCAGCTCAACTGCATGTTCCCTGACACCTCCTAAATGTCTCTTTTTCTTCGCTTCCGACTCGTCAAGTCTTTTCTCTGACATTCACCACTTAAAATTCAGATAATAGCAATATTCGTCCTATTCCTAACTGAAGTAAAAGAAATGCCGATAGGACGGAGCATGGACACATTCAGATTCTCCTCCAGACGCGCTGCATTAAAGTCGGGGACAGTTTAAAAAAAAAGGGAGCGACTGTATGAATAATGCCGTGGTGATTTCTGCAGCAGTGTTTCAAACACAACTGGGCCTGACAGACACACGGCTGAAAAGAATCACCGGGGCTAATGTCACTTTGATGTCTTCCTTTCTAGCGCGCTTTGCCTCTCTTTCTTACCTCTGTGCTTAGGATCCCACCTTAAGAAGTAGACATGTAGATCTTCCTGAGTGGCTCACTGTAGCAGGTGCCACGCAGAGCAGTCGTGATCACTTGTCGACTGTACCTTCTGCCTTTTGTCACATTTTTGTCTTCCGTCTCTATTTTTAGCGTGGCGCAAAAAAGACGTCAAGGCGAAGGTGTACTTTAAGTAAGTGACAACCTGACGCCCGGCTTTATTTGATGCTCGCCAGATCAAAGCCTCACTGCAGGGCACGCTAATATGAAGTCCACCGCAGTGATGATCGCTGTGCATGATTACCCCACAATGGCACTCCTATTAATCACATCACTCCGATTATTCTAATTTGATTTGACTCAATGGTGCCTCCCCCCCAGTTCTACCTCTTTCTTTTTTCTGCCTCCCTCTCTCTCTCCCTCTCTCTCTCTCTCTCTCTCTCATCACCGTCATCATAACGTCTCCCAATAAAACTGTCAAGTGGGGCGACTGCTCTCCGCCGTAAGTGGATGACATTTAAAAGGCTGCAACATGACTGACAGTGTACTCACAGAGGGAGGGAGTGAGAGTGCAGAGGGGGGAGGTAGACAAGGAGAGAAAGAGAGAGAGAGAGAGAGAGAGAAAGGAGAGAGACAGGGAATATGAGGAAAGGAGGGGATGCCCGTGTTAATACTTACAAATTACTAATGTCTCCCTCAGCAGGTGTCACGGCCAGACAAACTGGATAAATATTGAGATTCCACTGAGCACAGCAGCATGCAAAATGAAACCCAACTGTTCCTGATGCAGCTGTGCAGAAGCGACCGTCCCCGCCGGGTAGCGTAGCTCCGCCGCCCCCATCACTCTGCCTGCTTAATGCTGGTGTTTGGTGGAGGTTTTCAGCCCATCCAAAGTACCCTGTTTACTGTACACATACCTTCTGACTCATGCTTTCTCCACTTTATATTCACTGATGTTCACAGCATGAACTAGAAAACGTGGACTGGATTTTACGATTATTTCTTTCAGCAGGACAAAGATGGTCTATGATTTTAGTTATGTGATGTGTTATTGCTCCCTGTTGGCTGTTCATTGCAGAGCAAACCCTAAATTGCTTGAATGTGTGCAGCATAATGGATATAAACTAAGCGCTCTTTAAAAAGTGACAGCAGTACATCTCCACAATGTCAGCTTTCACTCGTTGAAACACTCGATTGATTTGTGACAGCATATTGGAAAAAGTTTTCATCAGTGTGGTTTTTGTTTTTACAAGTAACACAAATCCATTTTAAGTCAGCGAGCTGCAGGAAGTTTTGCCTTTCATGACGATTCTTCGATTCAATTTTAATTATAATAATTGATAACTGACAATATATTCATGGTATTAAAATATACATAGTTGGATATGATTTACTCTCATGCAAGAATTTCTTCCTATAGTATAGAGAAATGCCATGTCATGATTATTGCTTTAAAAAAACAACCTGTCTACAAGCAACTTTTAAAGTGGTCTTCACGACCTCTTCCCTAAGAAGAGTTTGAGAACCCAGAAAATCAAAGCATCATTTAAACTCCCCTCTTCCAAGCAACACAATATCAGAATCCAGTTACCCGACTTCCTTTTAACTAATTTAATCTGCCAAGCTTTGAGTGAGGGACGGCAACAAGCAAGGTCAACAACTACGGCAAATAAGACATGGCCTGCAGTGGAGGTTTGCCAGCATCTACTGAATAGAACCTTATCGCCACCATACCCACCTGACTGCTTGAAGAGGGGGGGGGGCACGTGGCGACCTGCACACACGTTAGTGTCAAGGCTGCAAGTTAAAGGACGGTTATGAATGAAACTTGTTGTACTACTTAAAAGTTTCAGTCCCCCAGCCACCAGGAGAAAAGCGAGTGGGATTTCATGACAGGTTTCAACGAAGGGCAGCAACGGCAGAATGTTTACTTTCATGGAATTTCCCAAATAATAAAATCACGTTTTAGTAAATATAAAAAATAGGCCCGAGAGCGGCGTGCTCCACCCCCCCCCCCGGCTCATTGGGACCAGCCAAAGAAAGTTTCTGTGCGTCATACGCAGCGTGTCCCGGCCCGGAGCCCAGACAACACCACAGCACATCCTCTTTCCAGACAATAGACCCGGCCTGCCATGTTGTACCCACACAGCAGGCGTCCACCATTCTGCAGAGGGCAGGAAGCTCCTCCAGCTGACCCACTGCCTCCTCGCATATACAGCCGCAGGAAGTTCCCTTCGGCCAGCCGGCGTTCACAGGTTAAATAAGTTCACCGCCGCGGAGACGTGCCGCTTGAATTCAGAACCTCCCATCGATCCGTCAGAAAAACGACTGTTTGGCGTATTTTACAACATTGAACTGAAGTAAATATTTGGCACGCATGAAAGGGAGGAAGCTAAATAATAAAATGGTATTACAAAATAGAACCACAATGATGATGGAAATGAGCCTCTCTGGCTAACTCTGGCTCACTCACAGTACATCTGTTGATTAGTGTGCATCGTCCCTGCAAGAACAACAAACAACAACAAATTCCTGTGATGACTGAAACAATAATACAAGGCTGTCAGAGTCGCCTATGCTTCCTCTCATGTCATGCAAGCACTAGTTTTGCATGAGGTATTGTCAACGGAGCTTCTGAGACATCTACACAGGGACCTGATTAAAGCCCTCAGAAAAAAAAAAACTCCCGTTAAATTGTCCACGTCTCTAAATGTCACTGACAGTTTAAAAAGATTACATACGGGACCGTTTTTTTTTGCTTTCATTTTCTTTTGTTTGCTGTCGACAATAGTGACCTACACAGTAGGAATGTGGAAGCTGTATCTCATATTTATTATTATGGTTTATTAGGTTCATGCGTCCACAGTACACAAGCGGCACCTGCTGTCTTTAATGCACTTTAAGGCCTGTAAAATTCACACCTATTGGGCCAGAATGTCCAGACAGAATAGCCCATTTGGCATACAGATGGCACTCCCGGTAAAGTATGGTGTAATTGGTGCACAACCATGGCACCGCGTGGCCTAGCAGCCAGGGGCAACACATTTTCTGGACAAAGGGCAGGACGTTTTTTGGCTCGGTGGTGGGTTGTGGAATAACCAAGGGCCATAATGCTGCAGCCATATGCTGTGTAAGTCTTATAGAGGGCTGTATGTCTTTGTGCGTGTAGCTGGAGGGTCACACGCCTTTGTGTGCAGTGTGTTATGCTGTGACACTGCCATTATGGATGAGTGCTGACAGCCGGTGGAATGGCCACAGACAGAGGGCTTGTACTTGTTGTGTTAACACTGGCGGGACACAATAATCTGCTACTTGTAAAGCAGGTATCGTCCTGACAAAACCATTATTGTCTCCACATGGTAATGAGGGCTGGGGAGGAATTGGGAAATAGATTTAGAGGAGGCTGGTCCTGGGCCATGGCCTGCCTGGGATGAGGGTGGGAGGGACAAGAGAAGGAGGGGGGGTGGGGGGGGGAGCAGGGCATTAGGGTTTGTTCTCTTGCATCACTGAGCACTGGAGAGTTGTCTTAAATTGCCACAATACAAATTAGCTGGCCTATAGAATTGAAGCCAAAGAAGAGGGGGAAAAACAGATGACAAGCTTGAAGATTTAAGTCAAACATACAATAGCATTCTGTAATGCCCCCCCCCCCCCCTCCCCCACACTCCTTCTGCCCACACCTTCCTCTCTGTGCATAAGATCAGGGTGGAATGAAAAGAGGGGGGGAAAAGGGAAAACAAGGAGTGTTGTTGGTGTCTTCTAATGAAGCAAGCAAAGATGCAAGTCAATGGAGCAATTCATTAACAAATCAAAGTCCCAAGGGCCTGCCGGGCAGCATGGCTGTGTTTGTGAAAGCCCTCCTTCAGAATGGATACCCATATGCCGGGGGTCAGGGGGACACCCCTCTCCACACTGTTTACCATTCAGCATACACACACACGGCCGTTAGGGTCACTGCCATCGAGCGCGTCCGCTACGCACACAACAGAATTTCCATACGCTGCACGAAAATGGATACGCCGTTGGTCCTCCCTCACTTCCCACGCCCCCCCCCCCGGGCCGACTGCTGTGTGCTTTTTTTGTGTGTCTTTTGTGGGTTAGACAAACAGGGCACGGAGGGGTTCGGGTGTTGCTTGTGTTCGACACCCGGAAAAAGTCAAGAGCCTAAACTGCTCTGCTCATCATTCTCATCCCAGAAAAAAAAATATATATATACGTTTCTTCCCTTTTACTCTCCAAATGAGGATGCTTATGCCCCTCCCTCGGCATGTTTCTCCCCCTCTAACCCCCTTGTCTAGTTTCTCCTGCACCCCCTGCTACGGCCCGCCGTGCACCTTTAAGAGGATTTTCCGAACTCTTACAGCGTCGGCGTTGATGTTGCTTCATAAGAACGCGAGGGCAGCACTGATGGCCGCCGCGGAGTGTGAAGCCCATTGAGACAGCGGTGACCCGCTGAAGAGGATTCCAGCCCGAGGGCACTTCACATGACTCTTTCAAATCCACACAAATAAAGCTCTTTATGGCCTGAAAGTGGCCCCACAGAATGGGTGCTACAGAGCCCCCTGAAAAGCCCAACACGATTGTCATGGATATTACACGACGCGAGCAACAACGGAGCCGGGAAGACAAGTGTTGATCGGGAACAAAACTCGAAGCGGACTTTTCCGCGAGGCGGGCCAGGGAATGTTGACAGGCCGGTGAATGGTCTGTTTAACCCTTTGAAAGTGAATGGAGGCTCCCAGAAACAAACGCATTCTGATAGACTTTGTACGCACCGGGACACAAAAAGTACACTAAGCCCCCCTGCAAAGGGGGGGACCAGGCAGAAGGCGAGAGACGAAAATAAGACTGGAAAGGTGGGAATGTGTTTGCGCCAGATTCCATCAGCCCGGCTCTTCCATTTTCTGGCTTCAGCGCTTCTCTTTTTAGCTCAACTTGGAGATGATTTAAGCCTCGCATGGGCTCTCGGATCCATTTTGGCCGAGCCCATTTAAAGTTTCAGGAAGACTGTTCGCCGCGGTTTGATGGAGAATCCCCAACCTGAAGGGAGTCATTCATTCAGTCAACTTCTTCTCTATTGCCAAGCTAGAAATGCTGTGTTTTTTATTAATTCCCCACGTGGGTACAATCAAACACCGCTGAAGAGAATATCTTGCTACCTGAGGAGGCTTTGCCTGTAGTGATTGCTGCCCTTTGAAAAATGAAAAAAAAGTTAGAATAATGTCATTTAAAAAATGGTAATCACAGCAATGCAAATGCTTTACTTTGTAATTAAACTTTCCTCTAAAACAGATATTACTCCTGCTGATTTAAAATTGGGCGTGTGACAGTTATGAGGCTGTTAATTGCAAAACTGCTCAGCATTGCTAATTGTTCCTCGGGTGAATGAAATAAGGCTGTGGCAGGGGCACTCTATCAAGGTGGCAAACTCATTTTGGCCGATGAGCCGCACACTGCAGTGCTACCTGTGGACAGCCGCGGATCAGATACTCTGTATCTGACAAATGTTTGTTTGTGAAAACGCGCATTGTTTCACATACCTTTTCTGTGTTGACGTCCAATCGACGAGATTTGAAATTGAGTCCATCGCGCGTGCAAGATGTGCCACTTATAAGGGACTCCAAGTTCCAATGTGCGCACATATACCAGAAACTTAACGTGACTTTCCTCCAGCAAACTGCTACAGCTACGCTGTCACCCTGCAAACTCAGACAGCAAAAAAACTTCTCCTGCACAGCTCCTGCATGCAGACGATAATCCTGAACTTTGGAAACTGCAAAGGGGAGGAAGAGAAATGTGCTTAGTTCAGCTCCTTCTTGTCACGGGGTGTAGTTTGAGTGGGAGCAGACATGGCTGCCATTGTGGGAGCATTCTGTGTTGTGCTGTGTTTGTGTCACCAAGGCTTTCAGCAGTGAGCCTTGTGACAGTGAGGATGTGTGAGGTGCATTGAGATGTCCTCGTTCTCGGAATACTGCCACCGCCGCCATGAGACCAGCCAATTATGCCTCCAGCATGCAAATGTATTGCAGAGAGAGAGCGACAGAAACATAGAAAGAGAGAGAGAGCGAGAGAAAGAAAGAGCAAGAGAGAGTGTGCTAAGACAAAGACACAATGGGGCCTGTGAAGGTTCTATGTGTGCCCCACTCAGTCTGAGACTGTTGTTTAATTGCCATGTTTACCCAGCGACTACATCCCATGTCATTAGCACACAGTGTAGTGTCATTTGTGTTGTCACACCACCATGGGGTCATTATTGCTCGACTGGCTTGAGTGGGGAAAATTGACATATTTTATGTGGGAAATCCTGATACACTCCATGGAGTTGTTTTCTCTGCGCTTTCAAACAGCCATGGGGCCAATTAATTTTTGACCAGTCCATATCCCAAGAACTGCTGTTGCTTTTAATGGTCTGGGTAGCTCTGGCTCACATGTCATTGTGTATTTGATGAGACAGATAACTGTTGTCTTTCATAACAGGGTTAGGAGGGATGAAAAGAAGAAGAAAAAAAGATTTCTTTCTTTTCTTTTTTTCTTAAAAAGAATAAATCTAATATGTGTTTGTGACTATACTATTTAAATCAATGCAGTCTTTGGAAAATACAACATTCAAACTAAATTCAAGATTCAGCTGAGTTTTGATGCTATTAAGTTAAAAGTAAAAGCTTGTAAATGTGCTTCATAGCATGTGTTTAATATTGTTTGCACTATTTTTTTCAAACGTATTAAAAGAAAGGTACAATACTATCCGCTCCCTCGCATATTGCTGCCTTCCTGGTATATTTGAAGCAATTACTGAGGCAGGAGGAGGAAGTGAATAAACTCAAAACAGAGTGGGAGGTGAAGAAAAAAAAAAAAAAATCTTCTGAATCCCCGACTGCCTGGTCAACACAGGTGGCTGATTCACAGGAAACATATTTAATTATGCTCCTGGTAACAATGCTTTGTCCTTACAGCGGCTGACATCGCTGTTGACAAAGGCCGCCGCCGCATTCTAATCAGGAGACAAAATGCCGCGGAGCGCCCTAAAGCCCCGCCGGTGGATCATTAGCCAGCCGCCCTCCGAGGATCCAGGCGAAGCGGCCTGTACGAGTACGGCCCCCCCCCCCCCCCCGACGCACACAGCGCCGTGCCATCAGGCGGCCGGAGCTTTGTTTCTCCACCCTGGAGACGGAGGTCCACCAAGGGGAGAACGGAGGGGGGGGGGGGGGGAGGAGGGTAGCTGACCAACTGACGGACAGATAGACAGAGCGACAGCCGCGTCGCCCTGTCTGGCCCCGTCCCACCAGGGCCCCGAGCCCAACAACGAGGGCTGACAGGCTACAGCTGGGCCCCTGCCTAACGAAGGCAGGGGACATTAGCGGGGCCCTACGTCTGTCTCATTAAAAGACATCAGCCCACCTTGATTTTCACACACCGGCCCACTTGCATGACAGCTCGGCGTGCCACCGGCCAACGGTGGTGGGAAGGTGGGGGACACACTACCGGGCAGGTGACGCGAGGAGTTGTTGACATTACAGCGCGGTGGAGGGACGGGGGTCAAATGTAAGGGTGACCTCTGTCTCAGGGACAGTGATGACCTCGTTAGAGGCCCCTGACAAAAAGGAGGAGCGACTGGGTGTCACCACCGTCATGGTGTACACGGGTTTGGCTGACATCGCGGGTCCCTCATAGCCGCAGCTCACGCCACCTCTCTGTGACGAGTCTGTGCCGCTGACACGGGGGCCGTCGCGCTAATGAGCATCAAAGGGCCCGCCCTTCAACTGGTAATGAGGGCCGGGGGACGGCAATGCCGCACAGTAACAGGGACCTGGAACACGGGGCCTGGACAGCAGAGGGCCGGGGCAGTACGGAACAGACAAGGTTTATATTTAAAATAGCTCTTTAAAATCTTCCAGTGCTTTCCATATTGCTGCAAAAAAAGCGATTCAATCCAATAGGGTTTTTTAAACTGTAAAAAACGATGTCGTAATGCTGGTAAAGAAATACTACACGCAGTGCTAGGAGGGGGTTCACGAATTATGCAAATGGTCCCAGTGCAGCAGTATTACGGGCCCCTGATATGAACCCAGCCCTGTATATATGAATCCAAACGCCTTTCTCTGCAGGTCTCCAGAGCTCAGTTTAAGAGGAGGATGAATAGAGAGATGAAGTGCGGGTCACATGTCGGTTTGATCCAGTGATAACGAGGGGGCTGAAGAAATAATCTATCAGCAATAATCCCTGACTCAGGAGACACCTCTGCAACACACACACACACACACACACACAAGCGTGCATGCACACACATGACAGATGCACAAGGAGTCACATACCCAACATAGTCACTGATCACCATATTCAGCAGGCCTTCATTATCCCTGTAATGCGAAGCAGGGGAGCCTGCAACCAAAATGACCAATTATTCAGCATCAAGTATATCACCCTTCATTCACTCACTGGGATTTATTACCATAAGATACCAGGTCAGTGTAAACGGCTGAAAACTGAAGGCAGACAGGCGGACAGATAATGTTGTTTATGGTGTAGTGGGGCACAGGGAGGGAACATTGCACCATTGGGACCTTGCTGAAGCTCCGTTAAAAAGGGAGAGCATAAAACACACAGGAGAGGTTATCAAGGAAAAGATGCCGTACGCTACAAACAACATAAATCATTTCTAATGTGTACCATAACATTTCTCTCTCTTCTTTAGTCGCAGCAAAGGGTAGGATCCCATTTCCTGCTTGGGTCCGTGTAAAGATAATCATGTATCCATTTACATTTCCCATAAAGGAATATGGAGATGAGGCAGAGAGTCAGCAGGGGGTCTCTGACACAGACACACACACACACACACACACACACGCTGTACATAGAGGGGGCACAAACAGATGCACACACACAGACATTCACAAATGTATTTGTCTTGCTATGCTGTCACACACAGGACATTCTGAACTATCACAGTTTTAGATTAGAAGCTGTCAGTGTTTTCGTTGCAGCCACTGTTCACAAATGAAAAGCTGAGGCGAAGCGAATGAACAAAACAACATCCTAATGAGTGTTTATACAGTGGAAACATGAGGCAATTTTGGCTGATAATCAGGACAATGTCTGCCAATGACGCCATTGTTAGTGTACAGGCAAGAGCAAAAAAAAAAAAAAAAAAAAGCTGATTGAGAACAAAGCAGAGACAGCTGAACCCATCATCTTTTATTCATTACATAAATGACATTTTAACAAGAGAAAATTCCTCATTATTGCTTCATTATACTGTATTAGATCTCTGTCTAGCGCATTGATAGAGTGATAGTGCTTTTGTGAATATCAATATGTTTAGACAAGGGGCCTGTGAAGCCAAGGTCAAAGTTATATGTTATGACAACGCGGACCACGGTGACACAGTAAGGTCAATGGATACGAAGGAGATGCGAGTCGATAATCAGTTTGCTCTCAAATGGTCAAGGTTTAAAAAGGCTGTTGTGTGAATCAATGTATTACTATTGTAATATAACCAATGATCTACTGGATTTATTATAACTGATCTTCCATTACTCCAGACAAACATTGCAAATTCTGACCAGCTCTCGCTACACACGCAGGATGCAGACGGCGTATTGATTATACAAAAACATCCAGCATATTTATTCATTGCAGCACCTTTTTTTTATTAAGATACATTCAAAGAAATGTTTTGAAATGTCCATGTGCTTTATATTCACATTTTCCAGCGGCCACTGAAAATGTACGTGTCGATCAAAGTGAGGCGAGGGCTCCCTGTCTGACTGAAAGTGAGAATAGTTTATTCAAATTGGTCCGGAGGCCGAGAGCAGAGAACAGTAAACGTCTGAATGCAGAATGAGGTATTTATGAAAAAACGCCACTTCGTTGTCCTCCATTCTAAAGAAGCATTACACTCACTCCAGGTAGGAAAGTGGAAATGTTGACCTTTGTGCTCTGGAGTATACAAACACTTATACAGTCGTGCGCACACACACGCACACACACACTAACCAGAAACAGAGAATGACACACACACTCCCCCGGCGCGTAGTTTTTCTCCCCTCTCTCTCTCTCTCTCTCTCTCTCTCTCTCTCTCACACGGCCCACCTCAACTCGGGGGATGTTATCTCAAATAATTACCGGCGGCCTCACTGCGTCCCTCGTGGCCGCTGCTCCAGACAACAGTAGGTCACAACGGCGTGCCTGCTCGCGGAGGAAGCTAGAGAGTGTTAGCGGAGGCGGTGTCGGTGGTGGTGGTGGTGGTGGTGGTGGTGTGGAAGATCTGAGACTGGCCTCCTATGGCCCTGGCAACAGCTCTTAATTAACCACCCAGGTATTCCTGAGCCTCACGGCCCACTGCCCGGCCGGCCATATGGCTGGAGCTGCGCCACGGCCATAATTGCCAGGGGGAAACACTGCATCAAAAAGAGCTCAGCCAACATAAAGCCTGTGTAAATTATTTTTAATGGTTCCCTTCTGGCAGGGGCACGTGTTTGTCATCTCAAAAAGATTGTCTGAGCGATTTATTCGCCCTTGACCCCTCTTTTCTGCGCACTTGCTCCCTGCTTGACAGTGAGACACGTCTACCTGGTGTCACACACACACACACACACACACAGAGACATTTGAGCCGTTGGGAAGAAACTGCTTGAGTGAGCGGTTGAAATGCTCAAAAACCAAAAAAAAGGCATTTCAGATTTTGCACACAGCCACTTCAAAATGGCTTCAATGTTGCATTAAATTGTTGATTTAAAAGTTTCAGATTCAATTCTGCCCTAAAGGCTCTTTCGTGAATGTAATATTTTATAATAGTATATGGTACAACAAAAGTAATTTATTATTTAAAAAAATATATGCTCATAGCAGTTCCTCATTAAGATCCTACCTCCCGTGCTCCTGAAACTGGCGGCCATCTTGACTTTGCCGAAAACAGAGATTATGATTTGGCCTTTGATTTGAAATTACATAATCTGTTGTTTTAATGGCCCCCTCATCATTTCAAGAGCTAGCATCTCTGAAGGGATGCAAATTGTGGTGAAATTGGTTCCATGTCCGTCCTTTATTCATCTCTACACCCACCTTCACTTGCTTCCTCTGCTTCTCTCTCAGTTTGGATTGCTAATTTTCCCCAGAGGGGCCCCGGCGGGATAAAGTATCAGCTCATAACACAAGTGATTTCCGCTTGTGTTATTTTTGACCATCGTTCTTGTTCGAGGATGTTGTTGTGAAAAGGGGAGAGGGGGGGGGGGGGGAACTATGTTCAGTGGCCTCTGAGGTGGGTTAAGACTGCTGGCTTTTCCCTTTCAGGTGGACAGGGTCACAGTGTGTCAGGAACACAAGACATTTCCATGCCCCTGCTCCCCCTCCAAAAGTCTCACGCCAGGCCATTGGTGAGCTGTTTTTTTAAGGAAGTGGCTCGCAATCTGGTCAGAGCGACCTCACATCTGCCCTGCTAATGAGAAGGCTGGCCTCCTCCCAATTTGCCTCCCTAAACACTGTCCTTATCCACACGGGTCACGTCCTCCAAGGAGCTGGAACAACACAATGCAATGCACACGGACGCACAGATGCATACGACATGAATACATATACGCAAAGAACAGAAACATTCACCTTTACTTATGCAAAATGGTATGACAAAATATGCATGCACAAACCAGCTGCAGCACAGCTTGCAAAGGGTACACTGACCACACTCACCTCGTGCGCAAAGACATCAGCTCGCGTTGAACTTTGTTTGAGGACAAATTAGTTTCTATACTCCCTTGAACGCAACGCAAATGCATTACACATACAGACACATTTGTATTACAATACTAAACTCTTATAGTATTTAGTCTCAAAGGCAGTACTCGCTATTACAACAGAATAGCTGTAATCCTTTACATTTGCATTTACTGTAATGCCTAATGCCGTCCTTTTTAAGGTCTGCACCCGTCCTCACAAAGAAACGAGGTAAAGGACACAAACGCTCACACATACAATACACACATCCACAAGTGATTAACACGGCTTTCAGCAAAATGTCTTATTAAAATACAGAACATAAACTTCTACAGACACATAGGACTCTGCTACTCCTGAGTGCAAACCCGAACGTAATGACTTGGTTGATGCTTAGTGCCACACACAGTGCAGTTGAGTGGAAATTAAAGCCATAATTGCCTGCAGAGATCCAACACATACTGAAAATAACACAAGCATGCATTCATGCATTTAACCACACCATCGGGCCACTCTCTCGACGACATCAGAGTCATTACCAGAATATATTTTTATGGTGTTTTCAAAAAGCCATCAGATATGAATCTCACTATCGGGCCAGTATTGCCAAACAGACCCTGCATATTAACTTGATGCAAAGCCGGTCTAATGTACCTGAATTCTGAAATGGCTCCAAATCACCTGATTGGCGGTTATTGCACCGTAGGCCTTTGAGAGGGCGACACGGCTTTAATTAGCCCCACACAGTGACACACAGAATGAGATATCCAGTACAGACTAATCTAAAATGCCCTAAAACAGCAGGTCCATAAATTAAGCAAAAGACTCTCATGCCTGAAACAGCGAAACATTTGTGAAGGAACCTTTTGTGCTGTCACTTGCACTTAACGGACTGTGTCTGCCGGCTCTCAAGTATTTCTGCCACGTTGAGATAGCTAGCAGAATACATGGTTAGCAGACGTACTGAGGTTAAACAAAAGAACTGAATAGGTAATGATGAAAAATGAATACGATGAAAAATTCCATGTTGGTTTTTAAACCAAAGGGTCTGAGCAATTCTTCCCTTTTTTTTGTTTGAATGGTCTTCTTTAGTTTTGATGCATGTATAAACTCAGCACTGTAATGCACTATAATACCTGCATATCATAAATTTAGATCCATGAATATTGTTTAATTTTCCAGTTTCTAGTGCACTTAAGGGCTCTGTGGCCTTAATGGATGAATCCTAATATAAGAGGAATATTATATAAAGCAACTGACATGTTTTGTCCTGTGGAAGCTCTGAGGAAGGATTGTTCCTCAATGACAGCTATGTTGTTTTTCATGTTGTTGAATATTGAAAGAATACATGTCAAATTCAGGGGTCCCTTTTTTTCTTTGATTTCAACCTTTAGAAAACGTATAAAAATGATAGTATATGTAATTGACATGGACATTCCGTCACCACTCAGTGTGATTTACATTTCCTATGAATACAATGGAGAATTTTTATGTTTTCCAGAACTTCAAGATTCTTTTTCGGGAGGAACAGTAGACGAGGTGAGAAAAATCTGTCTCCACGCAGCTCAGAACTGCAATAGTGAATTAAAATGGTTTCATGTTTCAATGTTTTTGTCATCTGCAATGCTTTGTTTTGCGTCTCTCCTCTAAAAATCAGTGGAGGAGCAGTCGGACCACAAGGAGGCAAATCAGAAGCAGATCAGCCGTTGATAGTGCAGCATGACCAGTACGTGACAAATAATACAGAGAAAGATAATAATAATGAGCGGTGCATGAACAAGTCACAGAGCGGCTCGACTGCTGCCTGTAGAAAACATCAAGGAGGACTTCCTGTCACAAACACAGTGCATTGTCTCACACCAGCCACTTAATGCACCTCGGACAAATTGGTGTAAATTGTGACCTGAGAGAAAAAATTATCTTTTCAAGCAGGTTCTTGAAGCACAATAGCCCGGGAAGTGGAGGAAGGACGTGAAATTATGCAAATCACAGCATGGCTGAAGAGTAAAAAGCAGTTTGAACGGTGATGATGACTTATCTGGTAGCTTGTAAGGTGCAGAGATTAAACTGCAGCACTGCTTATGAATCCAAAAGGAGGCCTGGAGGACAAACATAACCCACGTTTAGGCCAACTGTGTGATCATTTCACACAAATGCACAATTACTGGCGGAGCCCTGACACTCTTCTGATTGCTAATTAGTACTTGAATCAACTGCTTCTCAGTATCAACTTGAGGATTTCAAGCATGGAACAAAATGTCAACGCCTCTAATGGCCCTTTTCCGCTGTTCTCTACCTTTGCCTGTTTCTCTCCATCCTCCAATTACTGACATCAATGGTAAGGCTGCCTCCCAGAAGTTGTTTTCCAGAAACTCTCTGGTACATCAGATGTTTGTGCTTCACCATCTGGAGGCATCACATATTGTCAACTAAACTCCAGTATAAGAAATGCAGCAATAGGCCTTCTTTGACTGCCTTTACACGTGGGAAACATCCAGTCTGACTTTGCTAGTGATTCAAGTTTGAGGCGTGAACGTTTCTGACACGGAGCATGAGGAAGATCCAGCCTCTCATCTCCGTCTCCACATCTAGCTCGGCCTTTATTGAGAAACAAGAAAATGGTTCGAGAGCTGTTAAGAGTAGTCAATTGACCTTCTCATCACTATGCAAGAGAGAGAGAGAGAGAGAGAGAGAGGAAGAGTGAGGCGGGCTGGAGATGGGTACTAGCTCTGTCAAGGGAAGGAAGCGAGTTTATAACAAGGACAACTCACTAGGAGATATCCTCCTGATAATTGGCTCCATTAAGGGCCCTTTAAGAGTGCAAATATCTCTCCGATAAGCAGAGTGACTGTGCGTTTGCTCATCCTCTTGTCATGGTAATTTAGCCAGACTAAATGATGCCGGCAAAATCTCACAGGCCGCTATTCTTGAACCACACAAAAGAAATATCACCTCACCCAAAGGTTTGTGCAATCTGGAACTAGGCACCATTTAGAGCGACATAAGCAGAGGGGTTTGCGTGAATGGGGGGGGCGTGGCTGTTACAAATGGAGATTGAAACGAGGGAACAGGGTGAAAAAGAGACGGTAATTCTTGACCAATGCTTTGCCAGAACGTGCTCATCATTGCTCTCAATGCTCCAGGTGAGGCACAAAACCTGAATAAGGAAATGTAGCCATTGATCAGACGCTACAATTGCAGTTGGCACGATGGCTTATGACTTTATTAACCACCGTTAGGACGTAAACATTAGCTATAATGCTAAATCCTTGTCTCCTACATGACTACAACGATGACGAATGAAGGCAAGAGACGCTCAATTAGCCGAAGACCTCTTTTAAGTTTGGATTCTCTGCTATTGAGTGTTTAAAAAAATAACATAAAAACTTACTGTGCTATTGTGCTTAGCTGATTCTCAGGCCGATGTAATGGAAGCTCCCCCAATTTTATTGTTGTGTTTATTTTGACATTATTCAGAATAATTGGTTGATACCCATATTTGCAATCGAAATGATATTGCTTTCTTGAAATTATTGTTATTACTCACAATTAATTACCATCCGTGTGAAAGAACTCATGACAAAAACAATAGTTTATAAATTGCACATCTTGTTCTACATGTCTTGATTGAGCATTCACCTTTGAATCACTGTTTCAACACACCCATCCAGAGCAGCGTCCCAAAAAAAACGGAAAAATTACTACTAATAACAGAAACACAAAAACTACTGCAGCCGCTTTGATTAATCAGTTTTTGACACTAAAGCTGTTTATCCAAAAAGAAACTGCATTGATTTGTAAATGTGTTTAACCAGAAAATGACATAAAAAGGAATATGCCAACACACAAAAGCATTTGAGAATACATCCTGGGGTCTAAAACTAATTTCCGAACAACAACAACAAAAAAAAGAGTGTGACATGTTTTGAAGGGAGATTTCTCCCCTCACAGACAACTAAGAGCTGTTTTAGCAGACAAACACTGGCATATTGTGACTGTAACTTCATACCAAAGCAAGAACTGATCACAACGACAACAAGAGAGTGGCCGTGTAAACATATCAACACAAAAAAAGAAGAAGGCGAAATCACAACGGGTTTGTGATGACGGGTGATCGATGCTTTGAAATGCAGCAGCGGGTATTGTCACATGCCAGAGAGCTGTGAGCTTTGCACAACTAACTACCCGCCGCCTCTCTGATATCTCTTTTATTAACAGACTCATTTGGATGAATAAATGTGGGGAGATATTGGCCTCAATAATACTTGTAATTACGAGTGTTTTTTCACCGTCTTGTGTTGCTTGCAGCTATTAGGAAATGTGTTGCTCTCTCTGCACTGAAAACTGGAAGAATGAGCCTCTTTTAAATGTTTAACATTCAACATTTATCAGCTTTCTATAAGAATATGTGCCCAGTAAAATCGTCCGCCCATGTGATCTATCGCGCCATTAAATTATGGTGCCACGCGGCGCAGAGGGGGGGGAAATTCATTACTGCTCTGGGCAATTTCCTCCGAAAACAAAAACATTTCATTCCAATGGAAAAGCCAAATTAATACTGGCTTTGCATGAACCCGATTTTATTTGCCAAAGAACTGCCACTTTCTAACTCACTTCATCCGCTGGATGAAGGATGTAAGTTGAGAGCTGGGTAAAATGAGTTTCATGCGTGCATACACACATCCAATTTACACTCACACTCTCCCCGTCGCAGAGGAAAACAGATTTCCCTTTTTCTTTCTCTTTGTCTTGCCCCCCCCCCCCCCACAACACACACACAGACACACACACACACACACAATATACATCTGAACATATACAGTACAAGCATTTCATCCTGCCTCACCAAAAGGCTGTTGTTTTGCACACCGCCTTCCCTTTCTGACATCAAAGGGGCCTCTAGTCTCGCGGTTGACTCTGGATGAGCCTGTTTGACGTCACCGCATTGTTGTGTCAAGTTTGTACATCAATGGTGTGTTTACCACGTTTGATAAGTCAAACCAAGACACTTGAACAGCTGTGAGAGGACAATAATGAATCACTAGAGAAAGCCAAAATGATTTCCCCCCCCCCCCGGTGAAAACGAGGAGGTTAGACGTGGCATAAACACTTTACATACATGTATACAGTGCGCAGAGAGATCTCATGTCTGCATTCAGGGGACACGTTTAACTACTGTTCTTTTTTATTTTTCATTAAAGGACATACCTTTAAATCAATAGAGTCACAGCTCTCCTGGTCGTAACTGCTATTGGTGGCCTTCCCTCCTCAGAGTGTGTGCCTGTGTGTGTGTGTGTGTGTGTGTGAGACGTACTTGCTTCGTTAATCTAAATGACTGTTTCACCGGTTGGAAAGCCATCTCATTTTATGGCACCTGATTCATTCCTTTTGCTCATAATCAAGTATTTGTTTATGGTTTGAACATAAAAACAATCTGGAATATATCTTGGATGGATAGCGTCACATAGTGCTATTTATTTGGCAGTAAAGACCCGGCTGAAAGTCATCTTAAACGTGCAGCATGCTCCGGATGCCAGGAAGGTCAGGAGGGGGGGGCTTTGAATAGCTGATGAAACTGCGATGCCCAGAGTCCTGTTAAAATTTTAATAAACACGGCGGAAGCCTATTGACTGGAAGAGAAATATGCACATTGTTCCGTGTGCTGGCTGGCCCAGAATGGAGCAATCGTGTTTGACAATGTGGAGTGCAAACCTTTAATCAGAGCCAAGTGTTATTTTGCTGACTATTAAATACAGGCTTTATTCTGCATGTCACGTAAAAATGTCAAGTTAGGGATTTCATTTCCTCCAAATTGACTAGAAAGTTTCCTTTCTATAAATGTGATTCAATAATAAATCCTAATACAATTAACTAATAGAAAAATTTGATTTATTTCATTTTGTATAGCCCCAAAAACAGGCACATGCGACATCTTTTCTACCAAAACCCTGACATCGACAGAGAAAAAAAGTAAGAAACCTCAGGAAGAAAAGCGGAGCAGGGATCTCTCTCCCGGGATGGTCAGTATGCAATAGATGTTTCCACGGTGAACAACGTTAAATATGTACAATACGTTCAATGCATACGACAGAAAGGAATCAAATGTTGAGAGTAGTAGAGCCAGATGTCAGACAACGACACAAACGGATGTAACCACCATCCACAGAAGCCTTCAGGAAAGAAGCAGTCAGTAAACGTGTGTCTATGATGATGGTGATGTGAGTAATAATAATAATAATAATAATAATAACAACAGCAGCAGGTGTCAGCAGGGGGCAGGACCACAGTCCAGATCGAACCACGATCCATGGAGACCTGTGAGGCAAAGCAGTGTAAAAACACCGTGGATGCAGTAAAGAAAAAGTGTATCTTGAAGAGAAAAGAGAGAGTGAGTGTGTGTGTGTGTGTGTGTGTGTGTACCCATGTCTGCTTATTCCCTATTGTCTACAAGCACCTTAAAAAAATGTATGCTATCTTTATTATATTCACTAAACCTGTGTAAATATTATCAATGCATTATATTTCACCAAATTGACTGTAGCAGAATGACATTAAGCCTACAAACACACATAAAATTTGCACTTTTTCCTCACATCATTGTTTTCTTTGTGGAGCCACACATGTTTGTTGCAACCTGACAGAGCTCATTTCTTGATTTGCCGCCTACCCCTTCAAAACATTATGTGCATCTTTGTTGAGGAATTCTATTTTTATTAACTGCAGTTGCAAAAACATAAAGGTTTTGTCACTTAGACAACTCAATCAGAGGAAACAACAGAAACAACTGCTGTGAGTGATGATGTGAAGCAAACACAAAGCAAGCGGAGGGATTTGTTTTGTGCTGTGGTGATTGATTGACATCAAATAAAAATCAAACAAATCAAATACATCTAAAATAAACCACAGCATATACTATCAATCACCTAGAGTTGTTACATTATCAGTAGTTGGACTTATTATCATGGAGAAAATAACAAAATATCATCAACTTGATTCAAAGCGTGTTATCTGCGGCATCCACTGCAGTTTTCTCCCCCTGCGGATATCGCATTTGACATGAAAAATTATCTAAAATTCTTGTATTTTTGACAGGAAGGTTTAACTCTCTAATATAATACATATTCTGCCGCTCGAACCATGAAACAATACTTTGTTTTTCTTTAAACACAACATCCTCACGCTAAATATCTCCGGTTGCCTGAAGAATCAGTGATGCAGATTCTATATGCATTTGCATGCATACATATTTACCCCCCCACTTAAATGCTATTAAAGTATACACATTAACACGACCAGATACACACATGCACAGACATATGTGCGCATGTATGTACACAAAGCATCGTGAGACGGACCTAAACACGGTTTACTGAACACCCATTCCATATGCCCTGCACATAATATTGCGAGTAGCCTTCAAAATGCAATGTTTGGGTCAAGCCGACTTGCACTTCTAAGTAATTTATAATATGCTGTACTCCAAGGTATTGCACAATCTCATTATCATTAGATTTTTGCATATTTAACAACAGTTTTTAATTAGACGGTATTTTATTATTCATGTACATAATTTGAGGCGAGCTCAGGCTGCGTGCTTTTCACAAGAAAGATGGAAATAGATGAGGAGGGGGAAAAACACAAACATTTTTCATTTTTCTGAAATAGAAAATGTGTTGTTTGCAGTGTTTAGCTGTCAACTGATTCCGCACACTTCTCTGGTAATGGCTCTTCTAATTTAGCTAATAGCTATCATGTTGTGTACCTTTATGCATGTGCTAAATTCCTAGCTGTGGGAGTTGTCTCCCGATGCCGGAGCTGTAAGTGGTTTGGTATACTTTGGCTCTCGTCGTAGTAGCATTTGCTGCGGCTATGCTCCTTGATGTATTATTAAAATTGGAAATGGACTCCAGGGACAGCATCTAGTTATGTGCTTTCATTTGCCGAATAAACCGAGCGTTGTTTTCATCTTTGCTCATGATTGTTAATGACGCCGCTGATGAGAGGGGTGTGAGTGTGTGTGTGTGTGTGTGTGTGTGTGTTTTCTCCCTTTATCGGCGCAGGCCCGTTATTATGCACGCCAAATAGCCAAGCTGCTGATTTTGTTTTAGGTTTTCAATTAGTCATTTGACTAAGCACATCTGCTACTGGCAGAGGCCCAGAGTGTGGACGAGTCGCTGTCACCTGCTCGGGGGCCGATGGAGCACAGAAGCAGCAGGGCTATCAGGGGCCCTTGGTGGCTACAACCACTTCAGAGCTCCTCTGGGGTGTGTCCTGGGTCCCCTCACATTTTACAGCCAAGTCTACAGAGGAAAGGTGCTTCCCGAAGAACCCGCCCGCCTGTCTTTACCCCCGTTCTTCTGCCGCGCTGAAGGCCCGGTCTGTGGAGACTTTAGTGTTTAAAGAACCCTTTTCACAACAGTAACTAATACAACCAACAATGCAACGTCGGTTTGAGGTTTAGAGACCACACTCTCAACCCCCCAGTCTGTGTACATTTCTCTATGCATCTTGTGGTTGTCTTTGATTGTGTCTTAATGATTTATGTATAGCAGTCTGCTTATTTTCTCTCTCCCCAAGAGTACTAAAATTGATGAATACACAATGTGCCTTTCTTTGAAGGGCTGTGAGTGCAGAGCTGTTTAAATGTGGACCAATTCAAATAAACAGCTTACTTGCTGAGCTAGATCTCCCTGCTGCAAGTGACGGAGATGTTCTATCCGACTCGGCTCCCCCTCCTGCCCAGTGGCATGTGCACACACATTTATGTAGCATAAATATATATTTATAAAGGTCCTTCCGTCATGCACAATTAATATCATTAACCATACCAAACAATCCTTTAATATTGAAGTAAAATAACACTGTGGAATATCATGTGTACTGCATGTTGTGTGTTGACTGTAGATATAATGGTTGATTATTTATCTTGAGCATTGTCATTTCATATTGTACCGTTAGCATTGGAACGATGGTAATTAGAATCAAAAGAATAAAAGACCTATTTTGATAAATCCACGGTATAATGGGCCTTTGTAAAACAACAGCTGGGTGTGATTTACTCGACAAAAGCACGACGTCACTTATAGAGTCAGCGAGGCTCTGTTACATTATGGTCAGCGTTTTTTCTGAAGGACTGAGTCGGTCCAATACCTCAATCACATTACGTCCCGGGCCCGCTGTGGGAAGCGAGACAGTAGTCAGGCCCCAATAGAGCTGGAGCCAATCTTTGATTGTCAGAGTTCAGGGAGGGTTCAGTCGGCAGCAACGCCGTCGCTGCCTGATCCAAGAGGGACTCCCAGGGGGCTTTAATAAAACATTCTGCTCATTGTGGAAAGTAATGACCAACAATGTAAACTTGTGACTCGACAACAGATGTTGGCGTGCTTAGTGGAAACAAGGTGCTGTAAAATTAATTTCATTTGAATTATTTACTGCATGCATTACGTGCTTGAGGAAGTAAATTGGGGGGGGGGGGGGGAGGGGTTGGATTGGTTGGCAACAACAAGAGAAACATATTCAATTAAAGGTGAAATAGTGGAATAGAAGGTGGGAAAAATGAAAAAGAGTGATCACATGTGTTGCCTCTCAGATATCAAATAGGAATCATAGCAGCTCTGACATCGCCCCTGTGATTTATATTTAATAGGGTTTATTATTTCATATTGTCACTTCAAAGGTTGTGCCAAGGAAACTTGCAGGAGATGTTTTCCAAATTAAATTAAGCCAAATTAATATCTGGAGAATGAGGCACTGCTGTTTTCTTTCAAGTGACTGACTGGAGAGAGAGGGAAACAAAGTTTAGTTATATAAAATAAACCCAAAATTAATCCAAATAGAAGTACGTCATAGCAGCCCAAGCATCATCTAAACACACATAAGCACGCATGGATAGGCATACAGAAGGAGAGATACGGAGATGCAGACAAACAGGGACAGCGTGAATAAAACCGTATTCAGGGTAATGTGCTCACAGAGAGTTAAAGACAAGATGACTAATGAGATGAGGAGTGCAACAAAACTCTCCCTCAGCCCCAAAAACACGGATGTATAATTACTGGGATTCAACGAAGCTGTATACATGCACAAACCATAAGTAATACAGGCTGACTGTCCCTCTCCACCATCTTTAAGGAGTTTAGTGTGCGTTTTTTCCATTCCATTGTAACAAGTACGGTTGAGTGTTGTAAGAGGTGCTTCTTCAGAATGAATAATAAAAAAAACAAGCTTTTAGTGTGAACTCATCAAAACGCCGTCTTTTCTTTTTGGGAACTTTATTTCAAGCGTATTTTAAGCAAACAGACATTTTGAACAGATCATTAAATCAT
Organism: Pungitius pungitius; assembly: GCF_949316345.1. NCBI lineage: Eukaryota > Metazoa > Chordata > Actinopteri > Perciformes > Gasterosteidae > Pungitius > Pungitius pungitius. The sequence goes on from NC_084903.1 coordinate 19,510,286, forward strand.
TCCGCCTTTGACTGGCACGGGGAAAAGTTGTGGGTGGATGAGCTGAACTAACCTCAACCATAATGATTATACGCCAGGAACATGTATGAAAACATTGTCACAGGTCAGTTGGGCTCGACTTGTTGCCGTCAATACAAGGAGGCAGCAAAGCGACGTGACGCCATCAGAGTGGGAAAGATCCTTCAACCCGGATTTCCTCCATCACCCTAACCTCAGCGCGGCCGACACGTAGCCACTGTTAGCCGCCGACAGCGTGGAAAAACAACTGCGGGCGCTGTTGATATAAATATATTTCCTCCCCTGAATTTGTTCATCCCCGTGTTTATTTTCTTTGCGTAGCCCCAGTCTTTGCTGTGCAAAGGTTGCCTTTGTTTGTGATGGTTCTGCAGAACAGCTCAGCTGAGTGTGAAGTGCTGGGATCCAGGAAGTAGGGTTGCTCTTTAACCCGAGCCCTGTGATAAATGGAGACATTTAACAATAGTGTATCCTGCGACCCGGACCCGGAGCTGCTGACAGTGGCTTGTCCTCACTGTGTGTGTCCTCTTCTTTTGAAGAGGTCTCCTACTTCTGCTTTACAGATAGCGTGATGATAGGTCTATTATCACTTAGGTTGGTTTATTACGGACGACGATGCAGGGATTCTGGGGCTGCGCAAAGAATACTATGCAGGATAAGAGCCGAGAAGCTTTCGGAACTATTATAGGATGTAAATTTGTACAACCAAAATGGGAGAATTGTGGCATCAATTCAATTCATTAATGCTCTGCTCTAGAACCGCACACACACACACACACACACACACTCACACACACACAGCCCTGCCAGACAAGTGTTGTTGTAGTAAGCACTATTGTGGCAACAACAGTGCTTGCACTCTACACAGCAGAAGTCACTTAAAGTTAAGTTTAGACTGTGAGAGAAAATGGTGCACACACCCGAAACACTGCGGTGACGAATGCTGCATCAGCGCTTTCCATGAGACAAACACACAAAGAACCAATTCCCCTATTACCCGAACCGTTTTACTCACAAACAGTCACGCATTACTATTCAAAATCTGACAAAGAACACGGTTTGTCTTTTGCTTCCAGATTTCACCACACAACCCATCTGTCAGGAAAACAGACATCACTTTGCTGTGAATCATGCATGACTCAGATTAAGCCAATGCCACATGTCACCAACACTTCAATAGACTCCTGACCCAAACCACTTTACACTACTTGTCGATTGGAAGTGTGCAAAAGTTTAAAAACGTTGTTTTCTTATTCGTGGTTTGCCACAAGTATCAAGATCACATCACTTTCAGTCCTGCGGCGGCGGCGGGGCGTGGTTTGGCTCGGGCTGCAGAGGGAGGGAGGGGGGGGGGGGCAGGGTGGGGGGGAGTGGCCGAGGGGAACTATGCCAGGTGGAGGCATAATTGGACTCAGCTGCACCACGTTAAGTTGTAATTGTGTCCCTCCCCTTTAAAAAGAAACACCGTAGTGGCGATCTCGAGCGAGGGGAGGAGGTGGACGGAGAAACGCCGACAAGGTGTCCGACGCATTATTGACACAAAAAAAAAAGAAAAGCAAATGTCCCCGAACCACGAGAACCCATCGGTGACCAGACTTGTTACGGGCACATGTTGACTAATGTGGCCCCCCCTGTGGTCAAATTTGAGACGACAGTTAGGTCCAATGTGTCTGGAAGGGCTTTAACATGTTAAAATAACAATTAAACAGTGCAGCTCTTTATTCATCAAAAAGTATGTGTCAAAAAAAAGAATTTCCCTGATATAATAATCTGTGCGACCGCAACAAAAGAGAATGCTTCCATTGAGTGATGATGGACGTTGCTTTAAAAAAGAAAAAAGATCCCACATTAAGTCCCTTAATCGGCATATGGATCACAAAGATTTTCCCTTCGCAAAACTTGGGACAGCCGTGCCTATTCAGAGCACATTAGACAGCGTGTGACACCGTCACGGTAGCAGATGTTCTTTACATTTCTATCCATTGCTAACCTATTTTCTAGTCACTAAAACCACCCAAACCCCACTCGCTCCTTTCACTCTCCCCTCTCCCCGACAGCACAGAAACCAGCACAAGACAAAGAGAAACAAGACGAATTAATACCAAGACGGGTCCCGGCGGTATTGAAAGGGGATTGTTGTTTTTTTTTTTTGTTTTTTTTTGTTCTAGTTGAAAATATTTCTCACTTTTGAGTGGAGCACGCTCTGCTCCCACATGTATTGTCTGGCTGTGATCATGTGTCAGAGCTGTACAAGTGGGATGTGGGGCCGGGTGCCCGGCAGGCTTGTCTAAAGCAGACGGCTTGTTTGCGTGTACTTAACAGCTCCTCACAGCTGTGTTCCCTCCAAATGTAACAGGAGAAGACCTCATCCATCAGAAAAAAAAGGCATTCTCCCTTTCCCCCTCTTTTTTTTTTTTTGTTTTCTCTTTTCTCTTCCCCAATTCTTCTTTCAAGTGTGTCCATTGCGAAAAACGTCAGCAATCAGACGGGAGGTCGCGTCACAGGTCATTCTGTGAATTGCCCTGGAAGACCGGCTTTTCTCTCTTTTCAAGAGGGTGTGCATTTCTCAAGAAGTCCCTTTATGAGCAAGTCATCGAGTGGCTCGAGTGAAATCGGATTGTGACTGTGACAACACAGGCGCAACCTGTCTAAAAGTAACTGTTCACTGCAATGCTGTTTTGGGCCTCCTGTCCAGCCCGGGAAATAGAACATGAAATAAACATTTATCTGGAACAGGAAGAACTGGAAGCTCTGGAAAAAAAAAAACATACAGCTCTTAATATATTTAAAAAAAAAGTATATGTCATTGAATAAAGTTGCAGAGTTATGATATGGGTTCATGGTTGTGTTATCTTAAAAAAAACATTTCAGAATTCATGCAGCTGGCCAGAATTCAAGTGTCATCCTGTGTTAAATGTGACCTGTCTTCCTCTTAAAAAGTGGACCATGTGTGGCTTGCAGGTTAATAGCTGCAAACTGTCACGTTGATTCCCCGCACATCGTATTGTCGTTAGTCACTAAATGTACATCGTAACCTTTATGCCTCTGATTAACCCCGAGGGGTTGAGGGGAGGTGGGAGCAAAGGTTTCCAAAGAGAAAGAAATTCAACTCTTGGCTATGCTCACTTTCACCAAAGAGGCCCCTCCTCTGGTCTGGCTCAGTGCACAGCCTGTAAATGTTTCCCTTTGATTTCACGTACGTGACAATAAATTAAAGGGCATTCATCAAACACGCTTTGTTGCAGCCTGACGAAAGACACTTCGTGCATAAATTACTACAATGAACAAACACCTTAAGCCGGCGTCCGCATCATTTGAAGTTGGCACGTTACAGGATTTACACACGGAGAATCAACTCACAGAGCAATGGCTGTAAGTAAGTTTTCACAATTAGATGTTGCATTTTACCTTCTGAGCAATAAGTGGATGTTCTCGTACAGTGTGACTTACTGAGCAACGAAAACACAGCCGTGGAATAAGAAAAACCAAGTGATTAAAAAAATACACTTTATTTTACAAGTGTCACTTGGTTTATGGAAAACATCATACAAATAAAAACAAGGCCACGTTGGGAAAATACTGAAAAAACAACAAACTGTTATTTAGCTTTAGAATAACAGAAGACTCTTGCTAATAAAGACTTGTGCTGGACATGGCTCATCAACACAATATGTTTTTACAGTGCTGTAGGAATTGATCACATTGCATGTACGGGAGATATTTTCTATACCGCATATTTACATCATATAGGTGTGAGCGACTACAGCTGGAACATGCACCAGTCTAAATGTCGGCATGAATATGTGATGATATATGACTGCATCAAAAAGATTTAATGCCCCACAAGGCAAAAACAAAAAATACACACAACATAGAAGTCATGGAGTGACATGCCAGCAAGCGTGTGTTCATGTATTGCCTCTCCCTGTTCCTGTCTACTGGGAACAGACTAATTGTGCTCGAACAGAAATAGCTGAGAAGTCTGAATTTGCTACTGGAGAGACGACGCCCCCCCCCAACCCCCAACCCACAACCCACCTAGCGACCCCCCGCTGGTTCTACCGCTTTCTGCTTCTCTTTATACCCGCTGGAACAAAAAGTGGAGACGCTGAGTGAAAATGTCACGTTTCAAACTCTCCCGAGAGTCTTGAGTCAATTCGGCTGCGAAACACCTAGCTGGTATCTGTGACTGTGTGTGTGCGTGTGATTTTTTTTTTCTTTTCGTTCATATCTAATAATGCGTGTGACATCTGCTCATCCAAAAACAGTCAAAAATCACGTGCAATCAAGGAGGGACGTCTCCGAAACTTTCGAACGCTGAAATTCTCGCTATGCACAGCCCGCCCTGGTTATAACACTGATGTTAGAGAGGCTTTTACAACATGCCGAGGGACTGCTCGATATCCAGCAGGCACGCGAGAACCGCACCCCTGTTTTTCCCCCCGCTGGTGCGCTTGTGTGTGTGTTTTTTTTCTGCGATCCACATGCCCTGCAGATGTAGACAAGGGAAAGAAGGAAGGGCTTTCTGCACGCACACCGTTTATCTGCACACAAGACGTTTGCATGTGCGTTCACATTAACGCGTAGACGCAAAGAACCCAGACCGTCTGTGCTGAACTTGGCTAGATGCTGCAAGAAAGTGCACGAGGAGAAAGGACGGGGCCCAGTTTCGGGAGGACCTCAGCGACTTTTATTCAGTCGCTCCTGGCAAACCGCGCGGCTGCCTGACTTACTGTTGGTTGACAAGCGCTCCGTGGAAAGTGACAATCTCGCAGCAAGGGATGACGTGTGCCGCGGAGATGGGGTAGAGAACAACTCCTTTCTCCCTCCGCTGCACAACAGCTTCTCGTCGGTGCCTGGTAAAGAAGGGGAGGGAAGGTGAACAGTGGAAGAAAAAAAAACATTTGAATGAACGCCGCTTTTGCGGATGACAGCCCGAGAACTTTTGGGAGTCAGAGAGTTAGCACCAAAGTTCCCTGTCAGCCCATTAAAGATGTGAAGCTGGCATCTTGGGCCTATTGAAACCATATGTGTGAAAGAATTTCTCTGCTGGTAAGACATTCCAAATACTGTCCAAGAGCCGAAAGACTTTGGTGTTAGTCTAATTTAAGCAGTATGTTGGGGAGAGCTTGCCGCGCTTTGATCATGTGGGGATCGTTTGGTACAAATTGAACTAACCCCAGCTTGGTTTCTGGTGGATCACAACCATGGATTTGTTGAATTAAACGCTTCGTTGAATACAGTCTGCACATGAAAAGAAAGTTGCTCCTAGGAATCCGATAGCCGGTTTTTCACCTAGCCAGCAGGGTCCGCTTCTTTATTACTTTTAAACTCAATCCACGCCGGGTCCGTCCTGCTTTAACAAGACGCGGGCCGTGGCCTGGAGGAGATCATGTTCTGAGGAGAGACAGACAGAAATCACCTGGGCTATGTAATAGAGAACATATTGCACAGAAACCCCAAAAGCATGGACTATGATGGATCAGACTGTACATGTATACGTTCCCCATCCTCGGTTTCTTTTGATACTCCTTTTTTTTCATTTGACCTCTAACCTTATGCTACGAACCTGCACACTCACTCACTCACTCACAGCTGCTAGCATGCGCTCTCCTAGCCTCTCTTTGGCTAAATCTCGCTCCCACTGATTTTGCTGAAACGTATGGAACTAAATTCTCATCCCACAATTACACACAAAGGTGTATGAATACTTACTGAGGAGCAGAAACGTTTGGATGGGACTGGATATTTTTCCTTTTTAGCGACATGTTCTGCCAGAACGCCCTGCTGTGTTCATACGGGTTCACTGTCAAACATTGAGGGCAGAGGGGTTGCTCATCTGTGCTATTGATTTCCTCATTGGCTCCGCTTCCCGTTGGCTAAATGAAAACATGCTGTGCGCGGGAACAAAACACGTGGAGTTGTCTGCATGTTCTGAAATGTGCTGCGACACAGGAAAAGAATTAGGTGTAAGCGTTGAGGTGCTGGAAATGCTCACCTGTCTCCGTGGTCTGCATTTTATCCTATTTAACTTCTTTCTGTGACAATTACTTGAAAGATGAATGAAACAAAATGTTCACCCGTGTTTGAACAACGCCAGTGGTTCAACCTGGTTCACATTTAATGTGTCCTGTCAATCTGGTTGGTGTTAAAGAAAGGGCTTTTGGATGCCTCTCTCCATCCTCACTGTTCCGTGTTATAAGGCTGAACAGAACAATAGGAACAACAGGGCTGAAAGGGGAAAGGTGGGGGGGGGGGGGGGTGTGATAAGGGGTTTCAGGCCCACGGTGCACATGTGCAAGCCTCTCCTGGCATCAGGTAGGAGCTGATTGATCGCACTTCAAAGGCAGGAAGCACTGGATAATTAAAGCTGCAGCATAAATAGATAGCATACAATATACACTGGATCATATATTTGATAACAAATGGGGGCTGTACTTCAGGTTCAGGTTGGTCTTTGCTCTGTCCTGAGAATCTCAAATTTACATGCCCTTGTAGTGGAGAATAAAAGAACCTGCAGGTATTTGGACCAACCAGTGAATAATTAAGGCAGCTTTTTTTCAGTCAAAGCATGCTTATAGTGAACATGTGAGTATATTTTTAAGACATAAGATTGTTTTTTTTAGGAAAATGCATTGAAATTAAATTAGATGATTGAATCAGTTGATTTGCCTAAAACTGTGAAGCCTGTATTGGGTTGCACAGGTGTATCATGATGGACGCGTTGTTGTTTGGTACATCAACCTTTCTACGGCACTGATTATTTTCTTATCTAGTAATAGGATTCAATGAGTTACAGGAGAAGTCGCAAGGGACTTAATTACTTTTTAAGAACTGACTGTAGCATTTCCATATAAACACATTTCCCCTCTCTTCACCAGAATAGTATAGTAAGTATACAGATTATGATGAAAGTAAAAGTATAAAACCTTGCAAATAATGACAATAAACCGCAATTAGACACAGCTCTTGAGAATTTGCTAATAAGTAACAAACACGCTTCTGCTCCCCCTTATGTAAGAAATAGTTTTAAGTCACTTAGATGAATGCTGCTTACACCAATTCCAAAACCATTTATTTATTGGTATCACAACTATTCCTTCCAAAAACGTTGCTAATTTAAGGGTAAAGGGGCCCCGAAGAAAAACACAATGCAGTTGGTGCAAGAAAGGCAGAGCAGTGAAGACAGGGAGACAAATCTCCCGCTTGTGGTTGTCATATACTGTACAAGCGCTGTTTTTTCAAGCTGACACAAACAACACTGCACCACAAACAACAGCGCAGTCTGCCACCGTTCACTATGGAGTGTCAAGTCAACCGCCGCGTGGCCACCGCCTGCCCCCCCCGACGTGGACGTCGTGCGGTTGGCTGAGCCGCAGACACCACGAGAACACAAGAGCACGGCGGCGAACCCAAGTCCGTCAACTCACTGACGGGTTCCATTGAGTTGAATCAATGTGAGGCAATACAGCCGCAGGTAGCCATTTGTAATACTGTGACACTGCCCCTTAAGATCATAAAAAATGTGCATCATCAAAGTGAACACAGGACGTGGACCTTGTGGATCAGTGTGTGTATTTGATATTGGGTTTATTTAAGTACAGAAACGTATTTTGTTTTATTAGCTAGTGTCTTGGCGATTCCACGGGATGTTGGCCATTTAGCAACTTAATCCCGATTGGCCGGGCGTGGGACAAAATCTAGTAATGGTAAAACAGACTCATTAATTACTATGAATCATGTACATGACGAGGTGCCCAACAAGTAATACTTCAGTGTTTTTTTTTTGTCGTATTACATGGACAAAGAGTAGAGACGGATGCGAGGAACGTATCTGAGGCAGCACAGTCCAGTCCAGTGGGGTGATTTGGGGCCCAAACGTGGTCCTGGATGTAAGGTCCCGTGGCTGCAGCTGGGCTTTGTGGCTAAAGTAGTGGGCTGGCCTTAATGGATTTGTGATGATATATCTCTGAATTCTTGTCTAAGACCCCTGACTGGGAGTGGGCTCAGGATGCTTATCTCTGCGGACATCTTGGCCCGGCTTCAGGGTCTGGGATCGGGTTTCACCTGCCCATGGGAGAAATCCACCAGGACTGGAGTAACTGGGGATTAGTAGGGATGACCCTGGGAGCAGCCTGGCAACATTTGAGACCACTAAAGAGAGAAAAGTTGTTTGACCTTGAGGCATAGACAAGGTGAAAACTAAGAGAGATTATTAGATTAGTTGAAATGAAACGTAACACCTGGAGTATCCGAGCTTAAAGGGATGTGATTTAGTTGTAAATACTAGTATGGGGAGAATCTGAGGGGACGAGCACTTTAGAAAGGGAATGTTATTAAAAGGGTCATCTTACCTTTTGGGGATTTTTTAAAGCACAACAAAAAAAAAAATCACACCACTAACCACTATGCCCCCAACACAAGTTACGATGTGTGTTAACACTGCTCACCAAAGTAACAAAGTACGCCGCGTGTTACCCAAGCCTTGACTAAGTGAGTCATTCAGGTTACACGAGTGCCAAGTTGCCCTTGAGCAAACCAGCCGCGTTGACACCAGTTGAGACCACTCAAGGTCACAGCCCAGCTCTCTTTCTTACGGCTGGCCAACATGTCTTTAGGCCTTAGCCTGGCAGACGGATTACAGCAACGCTCCCAACAAAGGCCGGCGCCTGGGCCTCCTCTGCCTCGACCCTCTTCAGAATCTTGCAACCGGAGAGCTCCTGAAGGACTCGTCACCTTGTCTCTGGGCCGAAGCAACCGAGCAGGGAAAGCCGCCACTTCAATCATCTAAGGGTCACAGGTCATGCAGGTCAAATACCTCGGTTTGAGACCCCCCCGCCCCCGCCAACTCCCCATGTCACGGTGACAGGCAGTGGTCAGTGTCATGGGCCGGACCCTGGATACACCCAGCTCAGTTCCTGTTGAGACCACAGAGAGTGGCCTTATATTGGTTATATCAATACCATGGTTCAGTGGAGAGGCTTATTGAAAAGCTCATACAAAGGGGCTCTCTTAGTGATGCGTCAATTATTGGGCTGTGTTAAAAAGTTATAAATCGCTCATCATCACTCACTTACTCTCTCCTCTTAATATCGCTGAGTTATATACTGTAATTGTACTGTTGTATGAAACCACTTCTTTTTTTTTTCTTGCTATGCTTTAACATTCATTCAGGTCACAGAAAGAAAGAAGAGCCAAAACTGGTGAGCACGAATGAGCAAAAGAAATTAAAGTCACAGTGGGGAAAAATCTACCCCTTTTGTGGAAACCTCCAAAAAAAGCTCAACGGGCCAAGTTTTTAAGGCTGTGTTAACAAGATAATCTAAAAGTCGGGAGGGTGTTTTTTTAACAAGGGTGTTTTTATGATCTTTGTTACAATAAAACGAACAGGTAAAACACTGAGTGATTAAAGGTAATGCAGAACAGATATGTCTGACACCGACTTCAGGATCCCTAATGAAAGATTACACTGCACTTTGAAGAGTTTTACTGCCCCTGTAAATCAAGACTAAATACTTAGTACTCGAGGAGGTATTAAGGGTGCAGTGGCTGTACTATGTGCTAGCCTGTTTACGATTAAGAAGGGGGCTGGAAGGAGCAGAGGGGGTTTTAATTCGGGATTCCCTGTATTCCTTAGAATTCTAACACATGAGGACTAGCCCCTGCAATCATTTTGTGGCGAAACATGTATGTCTTTTTGTCTTTTGTGCAACAACATCGAGACATGACAAGAGTCTGAGTGAAAGCAGATCTTGGAGAACCTGTGTGTAAGTCTCTCAATACCCCTGACATCCCAGTGCTGAGCTCTGGGATAAAGAACAAAAGAACAGACACAAGTAAACATGCGCTAACCGCTAGCCTGTAACCTGTCCGCCCGGATTAGCAGTTCTTCTTTTTTTTTTCTTTTTGACCGCCACATGTCTTTCTCTGCTCTCGTAGCGGCAGATGACTCACGTAAGGAAACTAAGTCACTACATATTTTCCCACGAACACCAAGAATCAATCACAGAGCACCCCGACAACGTGTCAGATCAGTTGTGTTGACTAAGGTTCTTTTTTTTGCTGAGGGCCGTTGACCCTACTCCCCTGCTGATAGGAGCCAGAGCTGGGAACCCGTAATCAGGGTCAGAAACTTTACTGCGGGCTCCGGAAGGCCTTCAAAAGGTGGTGGATCTCCCCAATAATAAAAACACATTCACACTAAAAACAACACTTTTACCATGTCCTCTAAATGTCAACTGTGAGACAATTACACTGGTGTTATAAATCACACAGCAAGTGGGGGGAAACTAGGAATTCTGACCTAAAATGGATCAACCCGAAAAAAGAAGAAAAAAAAAATGTTCCTTAGGCCTCGAGTCCTTTCAAAAAGCAGAGGTCAGTCAGTGTAGGCTGAGGTCATATGCCATAACCCTGTAAAAATACTGCAGAGCGAGTGGTTTCAATTTGCTCAAGTGATTAAGTTCACGCCAGCCCCCAGCGCACTGGCAAGGGTCATTTGTGCTCGGCCGAGTTACTGACGAAGGTAGGGAGGAGTGATGCTAACCGTGAGCATTGGGACTGACATGGTATTAGGGCGGCATAACAGCACTCTGAATCATGGGGTGTTCTACAAGGTCTAGTTGAGGTCACACGAAAGCTATAAGCATTATTTCTCTCCATCAATCCAGCCCGGTCCTTTTCTGTTTTTTAAATGTGTCAAACCCTCAATGCAAACCCACAAGACCCTGGTTTAGATCTTTATGGTAGCCTCTAGAAGAACGATGTTTCAGATGTGTGCAATATTCCTTTTATACCAGCTAAAGGAACCTTACCTTGAGGACGCTGCCGCCAACTATTCAACTACAATTGACAGTTTTGCAGTGAGGATAGTTGTGCGCTGTTTTGGGGGGCGGCGGCGGCACACCAGATGAGCATCGCGGCATCAATTATAAAAATAAAAAAAACCGCTTCTTAATCTTAACTCCTCTCTCCAGTTGCATCAAACATTATGGTGAACAACAACACTGTCTCAGGTAGCTAAATTATTTATACAACCGCAATTTAAAATCTCCCCGCTGCAATTTTCCGCAATGTCTCCCTTCTCAGCTGCAGTTCCTATTGTTGATTTATTTATTTATGTATTTGTTTTCACTCTATGTTTGGGTGTTTTTTTTTTTTTTTACATCTGGAGGAGGAGGGTGTTTTTCTCCATTTTTCACCTTTCACATCTTGTGGAATTCAGTGCTCTCATTTCCTCCCTGTGATATGGAGTAAAGCGCTTCAGAAAGAAAAACTGTCAGTTTCAAATCAAAAATGGGTGGAGTGGGTGTAATATTGAACTACTGAACGCAAGCCGAGACTTGAACGATGGATATGGCACCCGATCTTCCTTCCCCTCCACTTCATCCTTTGCCTTTGTCAGCTCCGGGGGTTTCTCTCTGTAGTCAGAACAATGCGTGGGTTATGTCGGCACTCGGAAAGAGATGTTCTGTACAGCGATTTAGTACAAATGCATCCCATAATGATCATGTTTTGTTACCTTTTGTGCACCTCCAGCGCGGGCTCCACTCCTCTGGAAATCTGAGCGCCCCGTAAACAGCTCACAGAGGCTGCTCCCTTTTAGCCAAACAGTCACTTCTGCCGCTTTGCTCTGGCGTCGTACTGATGGAGGATCCTCTTCATCTCTCTGCAGCGCTCCACAGCCAGCAGGCGTGTTCGGGGAGCACAAAATTCACGAACTCCTACTGGCACCCGTGAGTTGTGGAAGTACACAAATTTCTCACCCGTAACCTGCGCTACGCTACGCAAGAGCACATGTGGATGTAGACTCTTTTGCATGAGACACGCACACACTCTGTCTAGGTAAGCTCCTACAGCTGTTCAGTAGACACAGTAAATATCCGCAAGTAATATAGGTGAACAGCTTTTTGGCTGAGCCGTTCCACTGGTGTGGGCACTTAAAACAATCTCCTGTCATGTCACACCAAAGGCCCCTTAGCTTTACAATAACAGAACAGGTCGACAAAATGAAAACTCATTCCTCCCTCATTTACGCGTCATTTCAGCCCTGACCCCGGTTGTAAAAGATCAAAGAGCTTTTGAGGCCCGCTCTTATTTCAGGCTGCTTTAGAGGGACAGCTGAGGAGTTTGGCAGTTCAACAAGAGCAGCGACGGGATTTTTTTTTTTTTTTTCAAACCCCTATCCGCCCACAATGAAAACCCTGACTCGTATATCCAAAGCGCGGCCGTTGTTATGGGTTAGAGTAATGGTTATAGGATCACAGATGGTTATCTGCAGCGACATGCACATCGGGAGCACGCTAACTCTTATTATCTGCACCTCGATGCCATACATTTTGGGCAAATCAAGAGTTATCATTCTTTTGCCAAGCAATAAAGTTCGGGGAATTGAGAGATTATTCAAACGCGATCGTAAAAATTTTAAAATCAGAATCTTAATGGTTACATCATTCTCCTTGTGTCAAAATTATATGCCTACCCCACCCCCGCTGGCTATAACCATGGTAACAGAGGAAGCCCCAGGGATGGTGAATCAATAGCGATATGCCAATCTTTATCTAAGCAACCCCCACTCCCCATCCTTGTGTAGTGCTGTCACTTTAGATCTAATGATCTAACCTATGAAGCATTGATGAGCAGTCAGCTAGTGCGTCACTCTTCATTCACTCAATCTCTCTCACACACACACACACACACAGGCCTTCTTTTTTGAAACAATGACAATTAGATTATCTATGATATTAGTTTGTGTGGCATTTTCAGAAACGACAGTGTATTTCTACTAACAAAGAAATACTGGGGCCAATAAAAAGCTGAAAGGCAGAAAAGGGAGAACTGAGGTCTGCCATCTTTGTTGGAGTCACAACTGCACTAGCCATAACACAAATGGATCAGTATTGACCAGTGTCATTGACCTCAGAGACCTATGCTCTCTAGCCAATCTGCGCCCGGCCTTAGGGGCGATTATGACATTTACTCCAACAGATTATAATTTCAAATGACTGTTTAAAAGAAATCCCCTGGTGGAGCGCACAGAGGAGAGCAGCGGTTAGAGAGGAGAGAAAGCGGTCAATATGAATGGACTTGAAATAATCAATAGGAAATGGACACACAACAGAGGCCCTGCAGGCTGTGCAGATCAATAAACTGTGTTAAGTGGTGGTGATGCCCTCCATTGATGAGCAAATGGCTGTACAGGCTGTCCTTGCTCCCTGCCTCGCTTTCTCTCTCTCTCTCTCACTCCAGTGGGTCAAACAGCGGGGCCAGGTGGTTAACCACATGTCGCCTCCAGACACTGCACACCAGGGCTTGCTTTCTGATACGCCGAAACTGGTCAGCTGGTCTACTCTCTGCCCTGCCCTCCACCCCCCCCTCCCCCCTGTTCCCTTGGCAAAACTGAAAGGCATTGAAGGAGGTCAAAAGTCTTGCTCCTGCATGTAATGGAAGTTACTAATTGTTGACACCACCATTCAATGCACACATACTCTACTCAAAGGGAATTATGTCCCTTTTGCTGATTCAATGCCTGTGAGTGACGACAGAGGGGGCAAAACATCAGAATAGCAAGATGGCTGTTTGAATAGGTTGAGGTAAAGGTAAGAGTTACTTAATTTCACAAAAACATGAAATTCATACAATTTGGAATACACCACATTATCAATCCCGTCTGTCTCCAACAAATGTAAAATATATTCACTGGAATTGCCTCTGTTGTTTCAAAACAACTGTAGTGCTGTCCCATTCTGGGCCATCTATTCCAGTATAAATCAAAGCTGTGTGTATACCAAGGGAAGAAAGCCAAGCAAGGCTATGGGAGAGGAAGGCTTGTCTCTCTCTGCAGCGTTGTGTTCATCATCTACCCACCAGTAGGCTACTCCATCTTATTACTCCTGCCATATGACACGCGCCTCAGATCACACGACCCATGAATAATATACGACCCCGCCACCTCAGCACAGATGAAAGCGCACGCAGTGCACTGTGGGTTGGATACAGTGGGCTGAAAAGCGGAGGTAGCGAGAGGCAGACGCAGGGTGATGGGGAGAAAGAGGGTGTGTACGCATACCATGCAAAGGCCTGAGACTTTCAGTCCTGTGTGAATACGTTCCAGTCCCACCTCCAGGTGCAGCAGAGGTGACAGCACACATCAGCGTCAGCTCAAGGTAGCAGCCGGTGGCACCTGAAGAAAAGAGCGAAGAGGGGGTAAGAGAACAATGAAACAGTGGCACACACTCACTATACATACACAGGAAGCATTTCTCTCAGGAGATGTGATCAGCGTGAGGCAGTTTGCCCGCCTGCGCTCTGCAGGGACACGGCGTTTCTCCCTCTCGGGGGTCGGGAAGGTAAAAAAACAAACACTACTTTTGATCATGAGGACCTACTCCTCGCCTAGGAGCTTTTTGGAAATAGACGCAGATGCAAAACACAGCATCACCCTGTCTCTTGTTTGACTAAAGACACACTGGTGATAACACCAGACAAACTGTCACACAAACTCTACATGTAGCCTAAAAACTCACACACACACACACACACACACACACACACGCAGGGCGTATGCTTAGAGGTGTATTGAGCGGCAGAGCAAGGGATTAGGTGGACAAAATGTGATCCAGGATACTACTTTCAGCAACACCCACTACAAAAACGTTGTTCCCACAAGCCTCAAGTTGTCCATTGAAGATCAAGGTTGTTACATCACACCAACAGCTGTTAAACGATATGAGCTTATACTTAATTTTTTATAGTCGCTCACTGCATATGTTCCACATGGAAAAGTGATGCGTGCAGTGTTGGGTTCCCACTGTGAATTTCCATTATTGTGTCACTGTAAAAAAAACGAAAAAACAACAACATTCAGCTGCAAATCCTACGAGGAGCCAGACAGCAGGCAACAAAAAGAGCGTCGCGGTGAGCAGCACTAGCACCCACATTGTGCTCTTGTCGATGGATGGAGAAGACAATGGAGAAGAGCGTTTTGGGAGCTTGACCCCGGCTACCTTCGCTTCACCTCAGGTAGACAAGGTTAAGATGGATGGCCCTAATTAAAAGAAAGAGCCTCTCTTCATCACAATGGCATCAGGTTTATTTTACAGGAACTTTAACGGGCCCTTTTGTGAGGAGGTAATTATAGGGTAAAGTGATTAGAGCTCCCCGAAGGCATGGAGGTGACAGACAGACTCGGTGGAGTAACCCAAGTAACCTTTCATTATGACATCTCTTCCTATTGTCATTCACACCGACACTAATTTCAACCATGGAGCATCTCTCTCTCTCTCATTTCACTATATGCAAGAACAATGCTCCCATTGCCAAATGTGGCTCCAACCAGCTCCAGACAAAAGGTTATAGAGATCAGCTTTCCAATGAGGAAGGGGGGGAGGGGGGGGGGTCACGTTGGCGTAAGGGCATAGGCTTGGATGACTTTCCTCCGCAACAATGGCCGCGGGCTGCTTCGGAGCAGAGGGCTGGATGCTTAGCGGATGACGCACCTTGTCCCGACCGTTTAACATGACTGCTTATGCCAACTACACGAGAGCGGCCCCTCGTGAGACTCTCTGGAGAGGAAATGTGTGACCGACATAGCAAAGAATGAACTAATCTGCTGTTTATTAAGTGTGGGGTAACTTGAGATTGGCGATTAAATGGAGATTTGAGAGTGATACGACCGTTCCGTAAGGCGAAGTCACATGGCGCTGTGGCTTCTCTCGGTTCAGCATATGGGCCCCGCTAAAGGTGTGAAAGACTGCAAGTAGCGTGTAATCTTGAGCTTGCCAAGCAAGGATCTAGCCTGTGACAGTGAGCTGCTTAACAAGGATTCCACAGACCTGATATTTCAGATTCAGAACCGACCAGGGGGACATGAACATCTCTTTGGAGCGACAAGACGAAAAAAGAAAAAAAAACCCGAGAGCAAGAGCACAGCGACGTGCCAACACCAGCTCTTGTCATTCAAGAGGGCTGAGTTTTGGATTTGGGGTTAGGGAAACACGATAATGGTCACTTTAAAACTCAGAGTCATGTTTCAAATGCCTGCACCCTCATCTTTTTGGCTCCTGTGATCCTGGAGGGAGCTCGACTTCCCCCCTCATTTCACATAATTACTAATTGTGTTGTTTTGCGTATGCATACGTGTGTCTCCGTCCACGTGCACAGAGAGTGATCTCTATAGTAAGCCTGCTTGAGCGGGGCTTGAGAACCATTGCCACATACTTAGATATCACAACCAAAGCTATTCAGAGAAGCAATTAAAATCTGTTTAGCTGTCTACAGTTATGAACGCACCCACCCATACCAGCCTGTTGGAGGAGTTAGGGAAGTCAGATACTATTATTATGCTCCAGTCTCCATATCAAAAGGCTACATGGTTCAGTGTCAGACCAAAGGTTAGGTGAGGCATGATTTCAGATTATAGAATAAAGTCCCGGCATTGTCAACAACAAGTCTAATAAGCAATACTGCTAAAAAGCGTGAAACTATTGAGTAAAATTCTAAACAATTTTTTTTTTTTTCTTCATATACTTCAATTTTCAGTGAAATTTCTAGTGAGTAGGTTTTGCCTGGACAAAAGGGACATTCAGTCTTGATCCTGACATACCACAAGCTATAAGTGGAAAATGCTTATTCATTTTTCATGAGGTATGATTCTTTTGCTTTGCTTTTTGGGATTGCTTTTATTGAAAGCAATTTTTGTTTATACCTATCAGCTGAGTGGAAGCGGCCATTAAAGTTTCATTGGGGCATTTTCCAGCATGTTAAAGTCTCTATATCATTTGTTCCTTAAATAAGGTCCATTTTCCTCCAGAGCACACAAAGACGAAGGTCACGGCATGATCCTTAGCTGTATACAAACAATATCTTCGGCCGGATGGCCTCCTCTATTCCTACATCTCCCATCACTGCCAAATACATTAATATATTTAGAAAAAGAAGTTTTTCATGGTCGAATGAGGTAAATAGGTTTGCAGAAAGGGATTGATAAAGTCATCCTTCGATATTTTTCAAAATCAATACATTGTTTTGGATACAACTCACCATATTGGCCGTATCACACATCCTTGCAGCACAGGGCTCGAGTCAACAGGGATATTCGGAGCACTCCACGCACACCGAGATATAAAAACACACATCAGTTGTCTGTAACATGAGTTATGTGGGCCCATTATGACACGTGGGAGCCCTTGTTGATTCTGACCCCGGGTGTAGCAGTAAGTTCATACTCAGCTGAGTGTGTCAACTACACACAGGCATGCCTCTGTTATCAAAGCCTAAGCAAAAGCCATTTTGGTATAAATCACTTAGCGGCAGACAGAGGTGTGCTTTATTGCGGGCATTGCCAAGGGCCTCTTTTGTCAGCTAACGTTCTTTTGATAGTTTTGCCAATCGCAGCTAATAATGCATCTGATAAGATAAGCTGTTGCGAGGGATTTCCCTCAAACCCTCCTAGAGTCGTGTCAATACCCCCTTTGTGAGGAGCGTGTCCGAGTCAACACACCTGAGCACCAGCGACAGAGGCTGACAAACTCATCTCGGGTCAACATGTTCACTCCAGTCGCCGTGTGTGCGTTCGTGACGGGGTGGGGGCGACACGGAACAACAGACCAGGCTTTGTGCCTGCTGTACTTGCCTCACTAATAACGGCCCTTTCGACAAGCTTGCTTGACAGCTGGGTGGGACTTTGAAGAATTCATAATGAAGCGGTGCCTCAGATTAGCGCAGGAGCGGCTGCCTTTGAAGAAAAAGCTCAGGTTGTGAGGTCCTAATTAGGAATGGCCTATTTTTGTTTGAACACATGCTAAGGAAAGAGTGTTTTGTGTGTGTGTGTGTGTATTCATGGTGTGCACACAAGGTGGCTGTCTGTCTAAATAGCGTGTGTGTGTATGTGCGTGCCTGTCTGAATTAATTTCGTTTATGTGTACGCATTTGTAAGCGTGTGAATGTATCGATGAAGAAAGCTGTTGATGCAATTAAAAATGAATTGTGAGCTGTGGGTTTTTGACTACTTTGGCGCCCCCCTTGGATGACTACGTTCAGGAGTAAAGGGGTTTGTGTGTGGTTTAAAGGGTTTGTGGGTGTGTAAGCATTGTTTTATTTTAGTTATATTTAACTCTATTATTGGAAAATTCTCAATTACATTGGTGAAAATAAAGACGAACGGAGAACTTACGGCATCAAACTGAGATACATTCAATTCTTACCATATATTCATTTTATCAGGACTAATGGTAACTAGCTGCTGCTTGTGTGCAGGTAAGCGGGCATGGGTGAGATGCTATTGTAGCCCCTCTGCCCCCACTAATAAACATACATACATGAACACAAAAACACATTTCTCTACAGCTCCCCCTCCACCCCCATAGCTCTTCTTCAATCAGCACTGCAGCAAAACAATGGTGGAATGTTCCGGCCTGTTGCCATTCCTCGGTGGCTATCTGATGAAGGAGAGCCAGGGATAATCCAGGCCGGCCTTATCAGTGGCAGGGATCCCATTTCCATATTCAGGGCCCGCTGGCTGATAAGAGCAGCTCCTGATAAATGTGTAGTGATGGAGTGATACCTGCGGTCTGAGGTTGATGAGAGCCTTATGAATGGCTAAAGCACAGAGGAGATGGAGAGGGTGGGTTGGGACGCAGGCTGGACAGTAGCTTTCAGCGGGGCTGATAAAACCAAGAAGGAATGGGTCGTGATTAATGAGCCTAAGTGGCCAAGGGTCACAGGCAGGCCCTCTCTACTGACTGCTCTTAAGAGAGGTCACCTCCACGACCATCCGTCACATAGGCACACGCAGACACACAATTACACATTTCCTGTTAATAATGTCTGTTGGTCGATGTGCACACTGATGTGTGTGCATGCATGGATTAAATAAATATGTATATATGTAATTAGTATACACTGGCATACATACAGCTACGTGCAGGCATACCAGTTGCACAATCAAAGACGCATGGCATGTTTTAAAGTCTTTAAATACACTTAGTTTGATGCACAAGTATGCCATTTCACAGTTCAGGGAGCTGGGTGGCACAGAGGGATCACTGACCACTTGATGAGGACATATGACCTCCATTTTTCAGCAGCCCCGTCCTTGGGGCCAGACAGTCAGACACAAATGCATTATTAATTGGGCTCTGTTTCACTATGTCCATTGCTCCTTTATCAGCATGTCCACTATCACCGGAGTCATCCCTCATCTATTCGCTTAGAAAGGGCTCCATTCTCATTGTGACATGAAAAGATGTGTGCACAAAAACACTGTTTTAAGAAGCGCATGGGGTCTGAGTTATCTGTTTGGAGGTCATTCATCTCAAAATCCAATCCAGTTCATGAACTATAAGTTTGTAAAAATACAAATATTATACATATTTAGTGGTTGTATAATGCCTCGTATTTCATCCACTCTAAAATCTAAAAGGGCAAAAAAAATCATAAATCTTATCTTGACAGTCATGGAATAATCAAAAGTATTCAATGCACGCTCATGAAAATCTGGAATTATTTATTTAAATATTTTTGCAGCTGAACAGAAATTAGTAATTAAAAACTAAACCTATATTTGATAATTCATTTTAGTGAATAGGTTGAATCATTTGTTATTCCATCCACCAAGATTAAAACTATTGAGAATCTATATGAATAAATACACAGAAATGCACTTATTTCTTTCCCCACTACAAACATTTTGGTGTTTGCTGAGTTGTTGATTTTGCTGTTGTTTTCTCTATGGGGACTGCTACAAAGGGGCCCCTGTCTCTGGAGAAAGACCTTCACCACAGGGAACCCTTAAAAGCACATATTTAAAAACCCACTGTCTGTCTGCCTCCCATCTCCCCACACACTGTAAACAGCTGGCTTTACTGATATTTTATTAATGACGTTCTTTAATTAGTTTAATTACATAGAATCACATATTTGTGCATAATTTCACCCTGTTTAATGAAAAAAAAAATCCCAAACTCCATTTATGTGTACATAGAAAAATCTGTCCCCTCTGGCTGAGGGAAGTGTAATTGTGCAAGATTCTTCAAAGTAGGCCTTATGCCATGAGGCGCTCCAAATGTAAGTCAGAGAAGTGAGCAGGTTTTCGTCGCATGCTTTTTGTTGTCAATCAGGCTTTGTTTGCTGATGAAAGCAGGGTGGAGCTGTAAGCCAAGCGACCGCGTACTCATACAATGTATCCTGTTTGGTTTGATTGTACCGGTCTTTCTTGGATTAAAAAAAAAAGACTTGTATTCCCTCTTGAGCTTCGTAACTTGTTCATTCTTGACTTGTACGTGCTTCGGGGCAAAATCTAATTGATAGCTATCAAGTCGTGGCCCTGCTGTCGAATTGTGTTCTCAATGAGCTATCACTAAGGATTGTGAAATAGGAAAACTTGGGACAGCTTCACCCATGCTTTTATGAAACAGCCAAAGAGCTCTGGGCATAGGAGTGCCGCGTTTCAGCGTGACCCACATGCCAAGATGGCAGGTCCACCTGGGACGTTCCTCTGTGTTTGCAGTGTAACCCAATAAGAGCAGATCAGTGCTTTATTTAGACAGCACAATGGTTAGTCAGCAGCAACATTATCTGACCTCATACATCTTATCATGCAAGGCACTCTGTCAACAGTGTTACTGGAAGAGGACAGCGCTAATGCTCACACACATTAGCATCCCTCAACAGTTTCCAAGATGGCCGCCAGGATGGATACAGAGAGGGAAGTGCAGCTTGTCAGACACTGATGTTCCACCATGATGACAACGGGAGTAAATGAAGTTTCAGAGACCTCATCTAAGACAAAATCAATATGCCGCCTCCCAGGCGCAGGAGAGAAGCCTCCTGCATTATCTGCTTTAAACTAACACGGGTTGGGGGGGAACAAATTAGCAAAGATGCTCCTATTTTTGGGAGCAGGAAGATGTCTGTCTCCACCTCCCATCACCATTGTCTCTTGAGCTCTATTACCATCACGTCAACACACAGAAAAATGATAGACAGCCTATATTTCTATCCAGCCCACCTGGTTTGTAGTATCACTCCTCGGCCCAGACTGCTTTAAAAGTCAATTACGAAGCTAAATGACTTGAGGAATATCTCTCAAGAATGATGTTTCACACAATTTATCGATGGCAACAGCATTATAGCTGATTAGCGGAACCAAATGTGCTCTTTTTGTAACGCAACACACAGAGCGGTAACTGGATCGCTGTGTTGGATCCAGCAGTCCCCGGACGAGCCCTGCTGGCGGCGAGACTGGAAACATCCCAGAAAGCCTCAGCCCTGAGAGCGGCTAATGTTTCAGCTGGGGCAAAGGAGCTTGGGATGATGATGTTGATTTACTAAATAGTTGACTTATAGGTCAACAGCTTTCACGCGGCACACAGACAATACGATCCGGCTTTGTAAATACACTTGATTTACTATTTATTGAATGGGGATCAAATCGGAGGAATAGCCTGGCAATCTGACACTAACACTGGATTTTCTGTGTCTGTCTCGTTCCCTTTTCCACTGTGCACAGACCATCGGCTTGTTGACTAAGCCAGTAATCACGCTTATCTACACTAGCACATACTCTGTTGTCCGTCCTCATTACAGTTTGGTATGTAAGAACAAATTAGGTTGTGGATTCCTGGCGCCTTTATTTTGATAGGGCCAACCATCACTGGAAAAAGGCAGTTATTGGGGTTTAAACCCATTGTTCAAAGACACCTCAGTCATACACACACACACACATTGAAGAAATAAAGCTTCACTGTGACACATTACAGTGGTTACTTTCTTCAGTGTCAAATATTGTAGAATCCTTACTGTACAAACTACTAAGATCTTGTAATAAATGATAGCGGATCTGACTGAATGATGATGGTGGGTTAGAATGCCAATAGGTTGAGCCCTTTAAACCCACTCTGTCCTTATTGCTATATTTGGTTTGGAATGGAGAATGGACCAGAATGGAAGTCACAAGTTACTAAGTCGCCACCAGTACTATTTAATTTTGTTCGTTCCTTCATTCTTCCAAAGAAAACAATTTTTACTTAATACTTAATTATAGATCATTTTTATCCAGAACAAAACTATTCAAACCTTCACTCATTAAAAGCACATTAGAAAACAGTAAAATTCAACCCCCTAATTATTCAAAAGAATACTGCTCCTGTGTTTTAGGAGACCATAAATAATTAACTGTAATTAAGACTATGTACACATGCAGAATCAATTATTTAGGTTAGCATTGATGCATTGACCATCCCTCCATGTTGTTGGATGTGAACTATCAAAACTGATGGCGTATAGAGATTCAGGGCAGAAGGGGCTACTGGAGGGGCACGTGTTAATGTTTGAGGGGTGGGAGTGAGGTTGAAGGAGAGAAAGTGGAAGACGAGAGGGTTGGGTGCAGGAGACGGTTTTTGCTATCAGACACCCTGCTCCGGGGCATGCCTCAGCCTCTGCCCTGTTAGCGTCCTACGCTGCAGCTCGCCTCTGAGGATGCACTCCTACTCAGCTCCTATCCTCCACTGCGCTGGGACTACAATCCCTCGCAACAGTTTTGGCAAAACATCTGCAGCTCCTGTTTATTGTTGTGTGTATTTTTAGCCTGCCCACTCTTGGTATGACTTCTTCCTTTTCCAGTTTTTGCTGGAAAACACATCTCACTCTTCAGATGGCTTGACATTAATAACAATGTCTTTAATGCTAACACATTAGGGACTGCAATAATTAATGAATGAATAATCACCGATGTGAAAAGTGTTATCAATAATTGTGTGAATAATGCACATGCATAATGCATGACAGTTGCCCCGAGGCAAAATTTGCCGTCTCCGCACTTGTCCAGTACACGGGCATTACAAGGTGGCGGAAACAGGCCTGATCAAATGATGGCACGCATTGCCTTTACATGCACATGTTTTTCTTCCTGCAGCAGAGCCAAAGCTGACCATCTCACTTCCTGAAGTGATCCACCCGGAAATATGCTCTGGCCTTGTTTACGGTGGTCAAATTTACAGCTTATTTGGGAGTCAGCCTCAAAATCCGGGCCATAAGTGGAAGGAGAGATCAGGGTATTAGTATTCAACCCGCACCCCTGCTTCATCACAGATAATAAGGGAGGCCTGCACCAGGGACTGTCATCTAGATTAAGGATTGTGTTTTATGCCACCTGCATGGAGCATCCAGCCAATGCAGGAATAGGGTGTTTTCTAACTATTGATTGCACCTTGAACATTTCTACCCTCATGAATATGGGTGTTGCAGACATTCGTTGGGACGTTAACAATCCCAACTTATTTCTTTAAAAGGACTTCCTGACTGCAGCATCATAAAAAGCAGAATTACCTTTTTATCCCTTGTTACTTCATGTGGTGTTTGTATTGTGAAAACAATGTTCACTTGGAAACCAGTTGATTTGTGCTTGATTGGTGCATTTAGTGCATCCAGTAAGCTGCATGCCTGCTCCTCTGATTTCTTTTATCAGGGTTTCAGAGGATTCTTAAATATGTCTTAAATCAGTTATTTAATATATAACGCAATAGACAAATTTCATTGACGTAAGCCATCTAAAGATGCTTAAAACTTGACACATTTGCCAAAACCAACATCTTTTTTTCCGTAGGTGTTTAATCAGAATTATGAAATCAGAATCATCACTTCACTTGGATTGCATAATGAAAACTTACATATTAAAAAAATGATAATACAGCGATTCATTTTGTTACATTATAATACTGACAGGTACATTTTACAGTATGAATTCACGTTGTAGACAGTTATTGTTCCCCTCAGAGTAAACATTAAGCATTGCCTGACAACATCATTCCAATAACCAGATGCATTAACCACTAAGAGGCAGACGGTAATTGAACATGCAATAATTAATTGATTGGCCACTTAGGATTATCAGGAAAAACGTTGTGAGCATGCGTCAGATACCTACAACTTTAATGTAACTGCAAATATAGGTGATATTTCCTGCAAATTTAATCTTTTGACCACCATCCTTCAAATTGTCCCTTTAAAACACGGATAGTTTTACTGAATGTGCACCATAAGGATGAGAGATTAACTAGGGTGTGAGAAAGATTACACCAACCTCCTGCTATAGTCCTTAGGACAGATGTGATTATTAGTGACTCTGAAGGGTTAGACGAGTTACAATGGGGTGCCTATAAAGGCACAATGGAGAGTGCCGTGATGGATGGGTCCCATTGGGATGACTCAACCAATCAATGCACCTCATGAAAACAAACATGTAATTAAAACCAAAGCGTTGAATTCACCCCCAATGCTTCTTTTGGCCATTCATATAAAGATATGGCAGCAAAGTTGCTTTGTGGAGTGTCGGCATTGGGTGCATCCACATTACATTGGCTGGTTGTATTGGCGGAACGTGGCTGAGAGATTGGAGGCCTCCTCAGCGGACCACAGTGAGTGATCAAATTGGCTGTCACTGGGTGGGAGGGTTAAGCATTATCTCCCTGAGACAGTGAGAAATGGAGGAGTGGGACGAAGGGGGACACATTAATGAATAGGTGGGGCAACTTTTCACCTATTTTTTTTTTCCAGCTCTTCCCGCCGCCTGCCATGGCCTCCCAAGTTTGTGCAATCTCTCAGTGTCAACATCTTTCTGTAAAGCTGATTCAATTAAGATTACGCCAGTTGCAGTGAGAGAGAGAGTGACAGGGGTCAGTCTGATTTCGCCGATTGGCTTTGTGCCTTTTGTTTTTTCTGCTCGGGTTACTGCTTTGCCAGCAACCCGTACCAGGAAGAGCATAAACAGGCCACAGCCCTGAGCAGCTCTGTTGGAAAAAAGGCCACTTTGGCACACCCGTTTGATGTTGTGAGATATAGATATTACTCAACGAGGTATGATAGATTATGTGTGTGTGTGTGAGTCCTTTTCCTCTTTGCCTCAGCACATCGGAATGAGGAATGAGGAAATGGGTAACATTGCTGTGTTAAGCATGCATAGCGTGGGTGTGTGATTGTGTACATGTTATGCCTCAAAGGCTCCACCCATTTGCCTCTTCAGCCACTTTACAAACAAGATTGTAATGAGCATTGTTTTTTTTTCAAAACGTCCGCGTTCTTTTGTGTTCAACCACGTCGGGACAGTGTAGCTGAAGGCATGAGAAAAGATATTTGAACTCCCTGGCAACCAACAACTGCCTCAGCCCCCCCCCCCCCCCGACACACACACACACACAGATTATCAGCCCCTTTACACACCAATTGTGGACTATTCACCTATTAACTAGCACTTGATGACAAAACAGTGTTGAGCCCATTTAAAACGCTCATCAGGGGGGACCCGACAATGTTCTACCTCAAGGGGTGAGTGTACGTGTGAGGGGGGGGGGGGGGTGCAGCATGCTGTTGCTTTAAAAAAAAAAAACCTTTATAGCCTCCAATAGATCGTAGGCCTGGAACTAACACAATACGTTGACCCCTGGTCCTCCGGGGTCACCCTCCTCTGCCTGGGTTAACATTACACCCTGATTTTACCCCACAGCTGCAGCTCATTACAATGCCCCATAAAAAAAATCTAGGCAGCCAAATGAGGGGTGCAAACCACCGTTAAAGAGGTGAAGGGGACGACGGCGGGGGCGAACGGAGGAGTGGGTAGAGAGGTGGAGGGGGGCGGCGGTGGGTGAGTGAGAGGTGGAGAATGAAAACAGAAGCGTTAAGTCATTAGGGTCCATTGTTGCGCTCAAACGGCCGCCACACAAGCTCTCTGTGAATGGGAAATGGAGCTTAATGACCTGAAAAGGAACTTCAAAAGCCGCGACAATAGATGAGAGGGGGCGGCCCCACTCGAATGTCACTCTGCCACTTATTGCTTAGTTGGAGAATGGCTGGGCTGTTTAGTTGGTAATGTGATGAAAGTAAAACTAGCTTGGTGCTTCCTATGGAGATACACTCCCGCCCACCCCTCCCCTCAGCCCATGTTTGTGGGGGCAATTTATTCACAAATATCCATTCATTTGTAAGCATTGTTATGGTTTCACATTATTATTCAGTGCACCGTAGTCAAATGTGAAAAGAGGGGAAGTGAGTGTTTGTACAATTTTTGTGTATCCGTGACAACTAATATTTATTGTGTTCTGTTTTTTCTAAGTCCGTCAGTCAGATTTACATGCACAAAATGTAAAATATATGTGTTCAGTGATCATCCATATACACCCTGTGTTTCTATGTTCGCATAACCGGCAGTTTGTTTGTGCCGGTTTGTGATATGTTGGCAGAGTTGCAGCCATTTAGCTGGTGTGTCGAATCGAGGGTGACAACAGTGGCCGCCATTGCCAGGCTGCTGTTGGTAGAAGATAGGATCAGCTGGCACGCACTTTCTGAGACTGTCAGTCACTCCGCACCATGTCTGCCACCACACTGCAGCTGCCAGCTTGCACACTGTGCACCCTCAGACTGCACCCTGCTGCGGTATCCAATGAGCCGCTAGCATTCACAGTTAAGTGGCACAACCGCATTGGACAAGATAAGCATGGCGTCTACGGATTGAGCTCATTACTCGACTAAGGTGGATGATTTAAGATGTAATACTTGGGTTTTAAACCCATTGATGGCAGATATTCTAACAAACTAATATGTCATTTTAGCAGTTAGTACATTTAGCCTCTGTGACATACAAGTACACGCTTTGCTTTGGTCATTTTCCAGCACTGGGCTTAACTTGTACAAATTCATAGTGATACATTTTGAAGCTCCTATTGACACTAGTTCCACTGCAAAATAGTCAAAAGTTAGTCTTCTAATTTTTGCCATAGGCCAAGTTTTTGACTCATTCGCTGCTTAAAGGTCTGCCGCCACCCAACGATATCACACAATGTGCCTTTCTTCATATTCATACTTATTTTAACATATCTGTAATTACTTCTTATTTTAAAGGGTTCTCCCTGTGACTCACGAGTTCTTTGATCATACATTGATCCCATTTAATGAAGATAGCTGGAGTCGCAGCAAGTTTACTCGTATTTGCCTGCAGCACCCTGTTTGTCGTAGGCTGCTCTTTGAACTTCTTTTAAACGGTGCTACTTTAACAGGTCTCCGCCTCTAGACTTGCACTTTGAACAGTCCAAATTACAAGGCTAAATAAAAATAAAAAAACATTGTCAAATCTAATGTGAGGTCAATGAGTTTACCAAAGCCACATCATGGTAGCTTCTACCACAGCTGAACCCCAACAGAACTACAAATAATTGCTATTTCCATCAAAAGAAAAGATTCATATCACCTCAATGAATTAGAGAATTGTGAGATTATGATTTACAGTAATGCAAACAAATGGCTCTGACAATGTTCGACAGCTGTCTGAGACTCCGCCTAATGCAATATGTTTGAACGGAAGAAAGGATTGCAGATGATAGCCTGTTAGTTGGAATCCTAACTATTCAACTACCCTCCCAGTCTCATAGAGAAAAGCCAACATCCGTAGACAGCCAAAAAAAACACCACATAAGGCCAATTGTCCATTTCATCCACCACAGTAAGCTCAGACGCCAGTGAAAACTTTTATAAAAAAGCCGGTTGGGCAACAAATAGTGTGCATCTGCCCTTTAAACATGCACTGTTTAATTCCTCCCTCCTATACACGTGTTGTGAATGTTTCTGCCTGTGTGCGAGTATTGTGATGAGGAGAACCGACCGGGGGAAGTACGGGCAGAATTTCTTTTGTTTTTCTGTTGTCTGCAACTTCTTGGCACAGCTGGCCCGATCCGCCTCGCTGGCAACTGCAGGAACCCCTCAGTAGGTATGAAATGTTTCAAAAGATCTGGAACAAACCAAACGAGTAAAACGGCAAGGGGAATAATCAGATGGTGAGGGGCTTTTCATTCGTGCACTGTGCAGGTTCATTATGGATTTTGGCTTTGGGGTAGCTACCACAAAATACAAAAGTAGGACGCTACTGTCGAAGGACAACTTCACTGAATGCTGAGCCTCCACCACTCCGGTGAGATTTATCACACGTTTAATTTCCCTAAACCAAACTGCAGCCGATCCTTTCTTGAGATTTGGCATTGATTGGACAGCCTGTTCACCCCCCCGCCCGCCCCCCCTCTCAAGAAAAGGCCTCACCACTAATTACACCCTCCCAGTCTAATAGAGGCACCCTGTTAAACAAACAATTGATCCCCACTTAACACATGTACCCACGTTAGTAAAACGCAATCTGCCAATTTGCCAAAGGCAACACAGACAGGAGAGGGAAAAGGCAACCCAGTCTCCAAAAAAAGCGTGAAATGGCTACGTTGGTCCACCGTGATAAACGTAGTCATGTTACGTTTTCCCCCAAAATAACGTTACTATGTTACGTTTCTTTTGGCCCATTCATTTACATTGCTTTGCATATAGGTCACGTGACTATCAAGTTTCCCGGTAGCGAAAAGAAAAACATGGCGGACGGTCAGCATAATCTCCGTGAAAAACACAATATTTTAAGAAAGCATCAGCATTTGTATGCATTTCGATGGCATTTCTAGCGAGAAGTATGCGTTATTCTTTCATAATCTTCTATCAGAGACTGTAGAAGACCTTCCGTTTATTCGTTTCTGCGAAGATTTGAGTGTCCCTTTGGGAAAGCGTGGCTACGCAACGCCTTTAACGGCGCATTATTAAAAAAACACTTCCAGTGGGGGCGTTACCGTAAAGAAGCGTTCAGCCTTAAAGCCACTAATCGCCAAACAAAACAAACTCAAAGCACTCGAATCACATTATGACTTTTTAAACATAAATTCCGTTATTTTTATGAGTTTTCAATGAAAGAATGCATCATTTCCGGGGGTAGGCATGCCCGGGACATCCCGAATTATGGGCAATTTTGATTTGTCCAGCTTTTTGACAGCTCCAGTCCCGACTTCCAATCACAGCCTCCTAAATCAATGACGCGCCTAAAACTCTCGGATCGAACATTACGTCTTGTTTACATGGGAAAGGGGGGCGGGGCTTCGCCCTCAGAGCGGAGCGTCATTTCTCGCTCCACACGTCTCCTCTTTTTACTGGCCAGGAAAACGGGCGATCTATCCCACGTGGGTCTGGCTCCATTCCATTGGCTCTGACGAATCCATAGAGAGGCGGGACTTATAATTTGCCCGGCAAACGGAGAGATTTGAGCTGCATTGCTTCCACTGTGCGTGAAGTGGCCGTGAGGCCTCCACTAAAGTCTCTCTCTATTTGTTCTGCTTTACTCAATAAAAGTAAAACCTTTACAGATATACTGTCCACACACTAGGCTAACATAATGGAGACTTCCAGGCTTCGTCCTTTATGTTTTATGGGGATAAAGCCCCTGTAAGTAGTTTTTTCCCAAGCAAATCTGAGTTTCTTCTTTTTTTGTGTGTCCCATACAAATATCAAAATATATATACTGATTTTCACATCCAAACACACTCACTTATGTTCCCTTTTATCATGACAACAAGAAATTTCAAGATAAACCTTTTGCTTTCATAAATCATACAGTTTTAGTGTGTAAATGCCCAGCAGTGTACGGTCCGAGGGCCCCTATCGGGCCACTTGTTAGATGGGTTTGATGGGTTACCGACTAAAATATATGCCCCCACCCCCTAACTTGATTTAGGTCTGTTGCCTCAGGGTAACTTGTAAATATAATAAGTCAAACAAGCAATGTAAGCATTAAGAAAGTAGTGCATTTTGAGCACATTAACCACAAATGGATTCAAACATCAATTCAAAAATATTAAACAAAGAAATGAAATGACCAACACTGTATGTACAAAATCCACATACAAAACATGTAAACTTAAAGGGCTTGTTTGTGTCAAATTTCATGGCATACACATTCAACTGGCCTACAATAACCTGAAGAATGTCTTAAAATACTGAAGGGGGGGACATGATATCATTAGAAATGTTATGCCAGAGGGAGCACAGAATGTATTGTGGGGTGTTCAACAAGGAGGATTTTCAACCTCTACTATGTCTCCATCCTCATCTTGATCGACAGACTCACTGTCACTATCATCAGACATGCGTTATCCTAGTTTTAGTGTGTAAATGCAATTTCCAGCATGAGACCTAAAAAACGCCTACAGGAATAAAAGGGTTAAACCAGATACAACTTGCTTGTTTGACTTATTTGACTTATTATATTTACAAGTTTCCCTGAGGCAGTTAGGGGGTGGGGGCATAAATTTTAGTCAGTAACCCATCCAACCCATCTTAAAACTCAGTCGAAGGAGTCTAACGCCGGAGTCACAGGGTGCAACAAAACTCTGTAGTGAAAAAAGTGAAGGCCGAGGCATGCTGGGTGAGGTGCGATCCCGGCCCTTTTGGGACAGTGTTGTGCCTGAACGCGTTCATAAACTTGTTGATATTTTGGGCGAACATGAACTGAACGTACTGTATTAATGCCCGATGAACGTCACTGTTCTCGTTCATTCTGGTGTCTATGAACGGCGCGTTCGTTCAGCTTAACATCGTTCAATGGGGTACCAGATTTCTATAGAAAACACACCATAAACGCGCATTAATAAGTGTAGCAAAGAGGCGGCGTATAATAATTTTAAAGAGTTTATGAAGTTACTGACAAGGTCGGTGAGGATGGGAGGAATCTGACCTTTCTTTGCAAACATTTGCACCTTAATGATTACTGTCCTGTTTTTCTTTTAATAATTCCTTATTTAAAAAAGACCATTTAAGCAGCATGTGTTTGAGAATGTAGTGTAGGGGTAAACTCTGCAACTGCTGCTAGTGTGGAGTGAATAGACAGCAACATAGCATCAAAGAATCATTAGGGAAATGCTGTCCCCTCAATGCTAATGTAAACCCTGGTTGGATAAGGATTCAAATTGGATAAGAAGATTAAATCTGATGCATCGCTTCAGTGTTAAAACTGATAAAATAATTGCTGTCTGTGGTTCTGGGCTGTGGCAATAATTTAAAAAAAAAATAGCTCGCAGCAACGTATGGAAAAAAAGAACTGAACTAGTTCATTTTTTGGAACCGTGAACTTAGTTCAAATATTTTGAATTATGAACTGAACTAGTTCCTTTTTAAAATTTGTAAACTAAACTTTGAACTAGTTAATGTAGAAAGTAAACTTTCCCAACACTGGCTATAGGACCCCGGAAGATGATGAACTATGCCTGGGAAGGGCGAAGCCATGCCGGTACGAGCATGATGTGCAAATTAGTCGTCAGATCAAAGTATAGTAGTGATAGACTAATCGAACCATCTAACAAGTGGCCCGATAGGGGCCCCCGGACCGTACACTGCTGGGCATTTACACACTAAAACTGTATGATTTATGAAAGCAAAAGGTATATCTTGAAATTTCTTGTTGTCATGATAAAAGGGAACATAAGTGAGTGTGTTTGGATGTGAAAATCAGTATATATATTTTGATATTTGTATGGGACACACAAAAAAAGAAGAAACTCAGATTTGCTTGGGAAAAAACTACTTACAGGGGCTTTATCCCCATAAAACATAAAGGACGAAGCCTGGAAGTCTCCATTATGTTAGCCTAGTGTGTGGACAGTATATCTGTAAAGGTTTTACTTTTATTGAGTAAAGCAGAACAAATAGAGAGAGACTTTAGTGGAGGCCTCACGGCCACTTCACGCACAGTGGAAGCAATGCAGCTCAAATCTCTCCGTTTGCCGGGCAAATTATAAGTCCCGCCTCTCTATGGATTCGTCAGAGCCAATGGAATGGAGCCAGACCCACGTGGGATAGATCGCCCGTTTTCCTGGCCAGTAAAAAGAGGAGACGTGTGGAGCGAGAAATGACGCTCCGCTCTGAGGGCGAAGCCCCGCCCCCCTTTCCCATGTAAACAAGACGTAATGTTCGATCCGAGAGTTTTAGGCGCGTCATTGATTTAGGAGGCTGTGATTGGAAGTCGGGACTGGAGCTGTCAAAAAGCTGGACAAATCAAAATTGCCCATAATTCGGGATGTCCCGGGCATGTCTACCCCCGGAAATGATGCATTCTTTCATTGAAAACTCATAAAAATAACGGAATTTATGTTTAAAAAGTCATAATGTGATTCGAGTGCTTTGAGTTTGTTTTGTTTGGCGATTAGTGGCTTTAAGGCTGAACGCTTCTTTACGGTAACGCCCCCACTGGAAGTGTTTTTTTAATAATGCGCCGTTAAAGGCGTTGCGTAGCCACGCTTTCCCAAAGGGACACTCAAATCTTCGCAGAAACGAATAAACGGAAGGTCTTCTACAGTCTCTGATAGAAGATTATGAAAGAATAACGCATACTTCTCGCTAGAAATGCCATCGAAATGCATACAAATGCTGATGCTTTCTTAAAATATTGTGTTTTTCACGGAGATTATGCTGACCGTCCGCCATGTTTTTCTTTTCGCTACCGGGAAACTTGATAGTCACGTGACCTATATGCAAAGCAATGTAAATGAATGGGCCAAAAGAAACGTAACATAGTAACGTTATTTTGGGGGAAAACGTAACATGACTACGTTTATCACGGTGGACCAACGTAGCCATTTCACGCTTTTTTTGGAGACTGGGTTGGAAAAGGAGATGGAGGGAAGAAAAGGAGAGAACCACTGGGGGCTCCTGCTATCTGAGGAGGAGAAGGAGGAGGGATGATGCTGATGCAGGGGTGGTGGGGAGAGACGAAGTGGAAGGGTGGAGAGAGGAAGAGAGAGATAAAGATAAGTTGTCCACAGATCGGGATCTTGGCTGGATCCCAGAGACGTTCAATGCTGACTCTTTCATCGATGCTAATTTGACGGCTTGAAGACTTCAAAGGACAATAAAGACCTCTAATGTCAGATAAGTCTGTGTGTATCTGCTTCCATGTGTCTTAGTCTTTCCACAGGCCAATATATCGTCTCTTAGAAGTGTGGTTCAAACAGTGTTAAGTGGTAAAAAGATCCTTTCAGATGTTAAAATGAGGGGAGTTTATCCAATTTTTATAGCTTTCAACACCTTCAACAGTACTGCCTGAATTCTAAAACAACCCAAGAATTTGAAGTTCACAACGTTCATGTCTACAACAAATTAAGATAATAATACTGTAATGTAATTCTAAAAGTGTGTGTTAGGGCACTGAGGATGCTTTGAGATTGAAGTCAGCTGCATGTTATTCACAAACTGTTGAAGTTTAAGAGGAGTACAAACGCATGGCAGACTTTCTCTACTTTGTATGCACGTACAACCCTTAATTAGATTTCCCCCGAAAAGACCGCTAGTTAGGAATAACTAGGTGATCACTTCGGGTTCCATGTGAAAGGTAAAATGAGTAATCCATCTTAAATACAAAGTCAAAGCCGGATCTAAATAACCTGACAGTCGGTCTGAACAAATCCTTCATGTTTCTACAGGGATTTGTGTCTTCTCGTCAGTTAGTGTACGCGGGCTCGGAGCAGGGGGAACGAAGGGCGTAAGCGGAGCAAACAGATTGCCTCGTTTGCCTCTTTGAACTGCCCAGCACGATCGCTGAACAGGAGGAGAACAACAAAAGGAGTTAATGGCTTTATGGAGGCCCCATGCTGTCAGATGGGCCATTATCTTCCTGATTCACTGCAAAATGGATAATAGCTCTCATCAGTTGCCCTCTTTATCTCTACGGCCAAAGACCTGAAAGCTGGGTTAACATATCAATTGTGTCATAAAACTGCTTACAGTAAATAAACATCAGCGGTAACATATTGAATTAAACACACAATTTTTCTATTGAGTCTATACACACGTTTTAGCTGTTAGCTAATTGAAATGATTTTCCTATAAAATACTATAAAGATTGGTGTCGTTCTCAAGCTTCTTTTCTTGCACAATGGACGTGGGTTCTGTGTAATTTGAATCCCTAACAAGTGTTTGGTCTTTTATGTTGTTTTACCTGTGTGTTTTGTTATTCCTTTCTCAGTTGTGTGTTTGTTTGTACGGTGTTTGCCTGCCTGATAAGCTTTGCACATCGTGTGTGTGTGTGTTTGTGTGTGCATGTGGGAAGGGTAGGGCAGTGTTGTAAACTTATCAGCTGGTGATGACTTTCCACTCAGCTCTAAGACAACTTAAGCCCTCTCTAATTACAGCACATCTGTTGCAGCAGAGAGGTATTCTTGTCATGTGGTTTAACAAATACTTTTGCATTCAGAGGAGTACATACCTAATGAGCCTCACAGCCCGGGGCAACTCGCGTCTCCCTGCTAAGATCAAAAAACCTAACCTCCATCCAACACACACACACACACACACACACACCAACACATGAGAAAGAAAATGTGGCCACAGAGGAACACTGACACCCCCAAAGACATAAAAACCTCCACAACAACCTTTCTTTTTTTTATTTCTTTTCAAAAAAGCAACAGGAACAAATGACTCAAACGAAAAAAAAACAGAACTAAGCTCGGGTGCGTGTTTACACTCTCTGACAACATTCTGAAGGTGTTATCAAGGTGGAAATCAAACAACCCGTCTGCTCTAATTATCACCTGCCCTAAAAAAAAAAAAAGTTGTCTTTGCAACAGACGGGATGAAATAGGTTGAAGAAAATAACATCAAGAAGAAGATGAAAAATACACCCACAAGGATATCTGGCAGGGAGTGTAAATGTGCTAAGGTTGCACGGCAATAACCCGGTAAGCCGGCTGTAATGATTGGTGGGGAGACAGGGGATAAAGTGCCTGTATCAAACTGCTGCGGTCACTCACAACAGGTGTTTGGTAGTGCGGGGCAACAGACCCTGCCGACCAATCAAACAAGACCGAAGGGGCGGAGGCCGTTTTTTTTTTGGACTCCATTACATCATTGCGTGGAAAACCATGAGGCGTATTGCAATCCTACCGAATGTCAGTCAGGAACACATCTGCACATGGGACCAATAGAAGATAATGAGACACCATCGCCACTAAGACAACATGGCACGTACGCAAAAAGAAAACTGATCCCAGCTCATCCCCTCAAAATGGGAAACTAGTGCCTTTTATTAAACAAATTGTCCTGAAAAAAAAAAAAAAAGCCTCAAATTGTTTTCCCTGCAATGTTTATGTTAGGGCTTTAGTCAATCGCTGCCGCTGGATCTGGAGTTTGAGCATGACATAGGTTTAGCATATGGTTCACTGCAATGCCGGGGCTTAACTCCAGCTTGTGGTTTCTGACTGTCAACCTCCTTGGCTTAGTCTCCATTTTCCAAAGACATTCCAAATGTCATTATGAGATATATTGCTAAAAGAGTCACACACACACGCATGCATACACAATCTCTCTAACGCAACCACAATCACGCACACTAATACACGATTGCAAACTCACGCGCACGCATCCTCGCCCATAAGCAGACACACGTGTTTCCTGTCTATATCCGCCTCAACACCATGTGTCTTCCGTGCAGTTTGTCTTTCTCCACCTTCTACAGCCAATTGCAGCACTAATATGGCTGCAGCCCCTAAAGATACAATATACCCTTATTGGCGAGTCACTCTATTAGTGACAAAAGGTCACACTGTGAAAATATCAAACTTATGAAGGACCCGCACTCTCTGCGCACCCGAATATGCGGAGAAAGCACAAAAAAGGTGTTGTGTCCTCTGTGTATGATTATATCTTCTTCCTTCATCCTTCGAGCAGTGACCCAAGGGCCACTATTTTATTGGTCTCAGATGCTGGCTGCCTCACAATGTACAAAAGAGCCCGTTATTCCAGACCAATATTAAAGCTGGCCCTCGCATGCAGCATTATCCACGTGACACACACACACACACACATGCATAATGGGTACACACATATCACATATGTGTTGTGTGTGTGCGCGCCTGTCTTTCAGGTGCGGACGCCTGTAAGCAGCAGAGCCTGGATAGTTGTGGGGAGAGCTGAGGCCTCTTTATCCTGTCAAAAGGTTGTGACAGACTGACAGAGAAACCGCTGTGTCCACCTCCTGCGTTCAAAACCATTACACTTGCCATGAAAGAGTGCTTTCAATCTAATCAAGTGTCTGTTTGAGCACGAGGGGGGGGGCACACAGTCCGGTCACATGTTGAATGCATTAGCCAAGCATCAATGAGTGGGTGAGGAGGTTGGCAAGGATATGAGTGATACGATGCTTATATTAGTATGAAAAACTGAGGGTATATCTGAATATCTGTGCATGAGTGAGAGTGCGTGAAGAGCACCCTTGACATGCACGTACACTGTAGTGCATGTGCCTGCATGTGTGACCCCGGTTAACTGTGTGGCTACGCGCTCATGTTTGTGCAGACAGACGTTTGCTCCAGCGGCAACGTGTGTGTGTGTGTGTGTGTGTGTGTGTGTGTGTGTGGAGTTACAGCTATCAAATACTTTTAAAAGCTTGATTTCCCTTGGGAAATGACAGGGGTCATCTCATCGGCGAGGGATGAAAACAACATTTGCATCCAATTGGTCACACCCACGACATTAAAGTTTTAGCCAGACAAAAACATGTCAAAGAAATTTACATCGCTGCGCTGACAGGCCGACAGACTCGCGGACACAGCCCATTGCCACTTCCAATTATTAAGGCTACTTTTATTGTGTGTGAACTCCATATTCTCCATTACCAATAAAAACATAATGGGGAGGGGATATTTTTTTTTCTTTGTCACAGGCATTATCATCCTCTCCATCCGTTGAGTGTGTATCAAGCTGCCAATCAGAATTAGGGAGTAGGCTAGCAGACTTGGGATGATTCGCCTGGCTCAGCCCCCATGCATGGATTTAAATAATAAAAGAGAGATTTCTCTCTCAAGGCCCAGAGCGCCTTTGCCAATAAGAGAGCGGGGAAAATGGGAAAATGGCCGTGTGCAACGAGAAATAACTGCAAATTGAGGGTATAATGAACACGTTTCATATTTCATTTCTCTGGATAAAAATATCTAGAGTGGGCCGGCCCTTTTTTCATCTGCGCACTATTTGGTGGAATTAGGCTTTTTTTCTTCTTTCTTTCTCGGAAACCATGAAAGAATTTCAACCAGCTGCTGAGTATACTGGAGGTATAAAGACGGTAATCACTTACAATTACACAACACACAATCCCTTCATGGCAAGCTCTCTTTCCATCTCATCGACGGCAGATCAAGAGCTCATGTGGGTGTTGGCCTAATGATAAGAGATTTCCCTCCTGCACTGTGATTGGTGGGCAACGCAAAGATTTTCTCTATGCGGCGGGGTGCTGTAATCGCCACCATTTATGCAATATTTAATGGCACATATTACCCACTAACCTTTCAAAGTGAAGCTCTTCCTATTGCCTTTTACAGTCTGGCTTGTGCATGGGATCCTTTTCTGAATATACATCATCCCATTTTTCATATTAGGTATTCCACACACCGTATGTGACTTTTAAAGCTGGAGCCAGCTCGCTATTTAGCTGTCAGCATGATTAGCAACAACTCAGGAACGCTATGGGCTCCGAGTCTCCTTCTGCGAAAGGAAACCTGATGTGGTCAGGTGAATTTTGCCTGCATTTTTATGCAACCAAAATTGCGTTAATCTTCTTTTAGATATGACAATATACCGTGAGCTCCCAAGGAGAACTATTTTTGTCTGTTTTAAAAGTTTCGTGTTCAAAAACTTTTCCATCTGCCTAAAATCTGAGTAAATGGCCTCAAATATGCATCCTAAGTGAAACCAGTTGTTTATCTTGCCTTTAGTTCACTTCTAATTTTGACTGGGGGACTTTAACCAGTGCCAAGACTGGCCAGACATTTAAAGGGATTTACCCGGCCCGTTCACATTATTTCTACACCTGATAGCTTTCTCTTCATATCAATGAACGTCAGGAACATATTTTGGTCTTTTTGTGGGGTGGACCAAGCCTATGTGATTATAATTTGTTTAATTATGTTTATTTGCGTGTTTTATTAGGACTGTTTAGTCAGATTTGCTTATTAAGGGTTTAAATTGAGGTTAATATGACTTATTAAATTATATGGAGCCATACATCAAAGTATGTGTACTTCAAACCCTAACACATTTATTTTCTGGGGATTCTTGGAGTTTCCCAAGCTATTCAGATAAAAAAAAAAAAAAAACGTATGTCATCATGGGAGGCAACACTGTTGTCAATAATACATATAAGTGAGATGCAGCTTTCTGCTTTTTGAATTCCCAATTTCTTCCTTAACACTAGGATAATGAAGTCATCAGAATAGAGGTACCAGAAACATTAATTGCCTTACATGAATCATAATTACGATGATGTCTGTCTGTTGTGGGCAAGCGTGTATCACCATTACTTGGTATTAAGGTATTGCGTTCATTAGACTTTCTGATTAGATACATTAAGCCTTTTTGTTTTGTGCTATAAATCAGCTTCAAAGGAAAACTCTCAGACTGGATTTGGTGGAAAGAGGTCAAGAAACACACCATTAGTTCAATAGCTCCCGAAACCCCAAAAAATCTAGAACAGATAGACCAATGGGTCTCGACCAGTTAAAAATGTAATTTTGCTTGTCCTGAATTTGTGTACTGCTGATTACTGATTTTTGCTTTTAATCTGCCGTTGAAACATAAATTATTCATATCTGCATTTCAAATATTAAACTCATGTATTCATTTAATTTATCATCTGCAAAAACAAGGGGCAAAACTGCAAACCATCATAAAGCTTCGGTTGTGCTTGAGTCGGTCTCCGGAGAAGACAAAAGACTTTATACCATGGAAGTTGTTGTGCAGCATTTATGAGATGAATATGGTGAGATTAAAACCAGGCCCTTTCGTTTGTATTTGATTAAGCATAACAGTTGTAATTAATGAGATGAAAAGACAATATTACAAAGAAAAGCTAAGAGCACTCTTACCTGCTGGGTTCGTGCCACAAAACCTTTTGGAAAATAATCTTTCTTGATAGTTCTACAGTTACCTGATGCAATATATTTGCCTTTTAAATCAAAAGGGGTATCAGCTAAGGGCCAGATGTAGCCTTTTTTTGTAATCTAATCCCTAAACTGCCAGGTAAGGGAGGAGTCAGGTGGACATCTCGGACAGAGAGCCAGGCTAATCTCCCTGCAGAGGCTCCGTTAGCTGGCGCGCTGACATCTCCGCCCGCGTGGAGAGATGTGTTTGCGTGAGGTAGCGACACCTCCACCTCCGAGGGCCCCCATTCTCCTGTTGTGTTTCTCTGTGATCTTGCAGTCATGTATGTGATTGGATTTTGGCTTAACAAAAACCTGAAATTACACACCTATTGTGTTTTCGGCTAAGCCCGACTTTCACTGCGACGGGGGCTGGCTCCGCGCGGCTCTCTTGGCTGCCGACTTTTTTGGGGGGATCCCGCCCCTTGTCCTCTCTAGGTTGTTGGAGGAAAAGGATAACAGGATTAGGTCAGGGTTTCTGGGGAGCATCGATTGCCATATTCGGCAAGCTGGTGTATTAAAAAAGAGAAAAAGAAAAAAAGAAGCTGCGACATGGGTCACTAGCCACGCGGTAAGATGGGCTCGGCCTTTACCCCCGTGTGAGGGAAGATGTCACCTTGGCAGTGCGCGGTGACAAGGCTGCTTTGGAGACCGGGGGGAGAAGAGCGACTCGCCATCCTCTAAACCACACTGAGGGGACTCTGACACTGCACCATCTGTGACACTACCCCCGGTCCCCTCGGGCTATGCTTATACTCATCACAGAGATGCTGATAACACGGGGTGTGACTAACACGCCATACAAATCTCCACATCCCAGGCACAGAGAGAAACAGAAAGAGGGACACACACACACACACACACACTTGTCTACATCCACTATCATAACCAGTTGTCAGGAGGCAGGTTCGCTCTCAGCTATTAGGGGCGTGTGGGTATTGGTCTATGATGAGTGGGTGGACCCAGACAGGGTAATGACAGGGTAGGACTATGTATGTCGAGTTGTTTGTAATTAAATTTGAAACTGACAGTCCTTTCATACAAATGTGCTGTGGGGGTGAAAGGTAAGTGAGAGAGGCCGAGAGCTTTGCCTCGCTGGATCTTAAATGGCGGCGGGGTATCATATTTGTTACAGATCTCTAGAGGGGAGAATTTAAAACCCTGCAATCCCGTCTACTTTGTCATTCTCTATCCACGGAGAAGTGTTAATGATATTTAAAGAATTATATAGGTTATAAAAAGTGTAAATAAATATATTTGGGGTTTTTTGTTCATAGTAATGAAGTAGATTTTATTTATAATTCAGCTGCGTGGTGTCAAATTATGTGTATGAGATTTGTCAAGTTTCAACTTTAACAGCTTTCTCCCAGAACCCGATACATTTTTATTCTTAGTAAGTCCAATAAAAACTCTATCCGCTGACTTTCTAAATATATATTTTCAAAGCTGTAAAACAACAAATTAAACACAGTTCCAGTGTGTACTGACCCTTTAACACACACACACACACAGTTATTCGTAATAATTAAAAAATAAAGATAAAACCCTGCACTGGTGCCCAGGTGATTTTGAGCACTCGGAGCGTTGTTACCGTTGTCAGGAAACGTTGTATCAAAGCATCGGGCAGTGCCTGATGACGACAGTGGACCACAGAGGCCACAATACAGATGCACACCGTCCTCTCTTCATTATTGTTGGCCCGGGGCTGTTATGAGAAAATGAGGGTGGAGCTAAGGAACAAACAGCTGACCCTCTCCTCTTTCACCTTCTCGTTATATTCACTCACACTATACAGGCCTGTGGTGCCACATGGCACCACAGCCCCTGTGTGTGTGTGTGTGTGTGTGTGTGCGCTTTACCTGACCACTACATACAGGAGGTTTTCTCGTGGCCCTGATCCTAAACTGTCTGCTCGGTACACTGTAATGACCTCCGACCTCAGAAGCACACACACATTCACAACAACACACAGCCTGCCCTCCTGGTTGTGTTCCCTCTTCCTTCAGCTTCGTAGCGGTTCCTCATTATGGAGACACAATGGGAAGCAGCAGCGTCTGTCTGGGCCAATAGCGCTAAGCATAAATAATGCAAGGTCAATGCCTCTCCCCTCTCTTTTCTCTCCTTTTTCCCCTGGGGAGGGGGTGGGATCTGAAGCTCTGACACACCAGCAGGTCTCTTTCAGCCCGTTTATAAGCTGTGCGTCCTCTCAACTTCCTCTCTTCTTCTTGGCATCTCTCCTCTCCGCTTCTCACTTTCCTAGCCATCTCTTTGTTTGTGTTCCCCTCTCTTCATCTCTTACTTTGCCCTCTTTTCATTTACTTTTTGTGTTGTTTTGCCCTCTCTTCCCCTGTTATCTTCTGCCCTCCGTCCATCTCACTTATTCTCCTTCCTCTGTCCCTCTACCTTAACATTTACCTAAGCCCCATTGTCTTCTTCTCATACACATTTTCCCACCTCCATCACAACCATTCCAGGCCCTACTTTTATTCACTCGCCTTTTTATAATTTCTCCTCCTGCTCACCATATTTGTTTCTCTTTTGATTTTGATTAATCTTGGCTCCCCTTGTTTTTAGAGGAGTACATCTTGGAAAGTGGAAAGGAAGGACGGGGAGAAGAAGAAGAGGAGGAGGGGTGGGCGAAAAAAAAGGCTCCCTAGAGCCAGAGGGACAGCTTATCCTTATCAGGCTTCAACCTGCTTATTAGATCCTCCAGGACACGCCACGCTCTTCACTTAGACAACACCTCCTACCCCCTCCTCCATATCTCTCTCCTCTCCATTCTCTCTTTCCCTCCATCTTAATGCGGCTGCATCTCACAGTAAAGCAGGAGTGGGAGGTTTTTAGTCACGTAGATGGGAGGTAAAAACGGTGCCTTGGCCCTGGAACGGTGCCGTCACATTGTTTGAGAATTGAAGTGAACGCGTGCAACCCCAGCTATTATCATAGCAATCCGTATGTCATTACAACACTATCACAAGTCTGCCTCTGTCACTCGGTGGCTCTGTCTAGCTCACAATGTGTGGAGCCTCTGTGAGTGATTTGAGAGATGGAGGGGAAAACAGAATGAAGGCAAAGTCGGTGCGTGGGTCCCCTGTAGAAGTCATTTACCTCTTCTCCTCCGGCACCACAGGTCAAAGACAGTCAGGGCAGGAAGCCCCATTCTGCCCCCGAACCATCTGCCGTTCCCCAGGAGCTGCCAGGATGTACCCCCACGGCGCCTGTGAGGCAGCAGTCCCGCTTATCACCCCCAACCCAACCTGCACCCCAGCACCCCACTCGCAGGAGGAAGCAGCCTGTCAGAACGGGATCTGGTTTTTTTTTTTAGAAAGGCAAAGATCGGAAAGCTCTCTATAGCTCAAGCTCAGAGGCAGATAAAAAAAAAAAAACATTGCACAAAGAGATATATCTGGATGTTGTAATGACGGTTACCCCTAGTCGGCATCCCGGCTCAGCAAATTAATGACAAAGGTCATATTTCTGTATCAACGTCAAAGCCAAGCGAGAGGACTGCTTATCTGTGCATGTGGGTGGGCCCATGCCATCCAGAGGCAGGAATAGATGAGAGGCACGTGGTGAGTGTTTCTTGGAGTAACTGTAGGCCGGCCCTCATGCTGCTTGCCCTCAAACCCATGGAGACTTAGTTGAATGCCAGACCTCCATGTGGAGTCTCAAGATAGACCAACTCGGGCAGCAACAGCGTAGAGTATCATATCTCTGAGATCCTTACCAAAGACAAGACCCCAACAAAGCGCCCCTCGCAGAGATTTACACCGGCCACTCAAAGCGGAGGGGGCCTGACCGTGGACACACACTTGCACGCCATCCGATTAGTCAACATCCATCATATCCTGACGAGGGGGACTCCCTCCAAAAATAAATGTATATTTAGGAGCCTCGCTGCGGGGGGAAGAGGGGAAGGGGGGGGTGTGGGATCTGGTTACAAAAGCCACTCCAGAGGCTAAAATGAATGGCCCTCAGAACATCACGGGAGTGACATCCGAGCCCTCGGAGAACTATCAGCAA
Source organism: Pungitius pungitius (assembly GCF_949316345.1). Lineage (NCBI taxonomy): Eukaryota > Metazoa > Chordata > Actinopteri > Perciformes > Gasterosteidae > Pungitius > Pungitius pungitius. The sequence goes on from NC_084903.1 coordinate 19,553,128, forward strand.
GCAGCGGTGAAGAATTCCACAGCTCGCCGCCACGTCCACACCAATTCTCACTGGCCCGTCGAAGGTGTCTTAATAGCCTTCACTCGCGGCGCAAAATATAGCATCATCATAGCCAGGTGGTTTCGACAGAACCACTGATACAAAATGCTGCTAATGATGATAACCATTAATATTTATCGCCTTAGTCTCATCGCTTAACAGAAAATCACATCTGTCATGTACCCCGCTAATTGCAGTCTCTGAATCTTACAATCCTGTGACTCACTTTTCTGAAAGTTCATCTTTTAACTATATCCATGAGACAGACCTCCTTCAGGAGCTTATATATTTGTATTGAAATGTTTACTTAACACTAGTCACTACACAGTGTGTTGGGAGCTACAGGTTGAGTGGAAAGTTCTGGTGGGATTTCACTCTATTGATCACGAAGGAACCACGTCTTAAGGTGAGCAAAGATAACACTTGGTCAATAACTCCACCCTACATCACACACACACACCAAAGGATATATATATATATATATATATATATATATATCTCTAATGTCTCTGTGTAGCTCTATTTTTTTACTCTCACACACTCCGATAGTGTTAAATGAGGAACTAATGACAGCTGACAGGAGACAGACCAATTAAACCTCATCAATTCCTTCCTTCCCTCTCGGAGCTGCCAGCAAACACCCCAATCGACAACTTGATCAGTCACAAGGTGACTGTGCAATGGAATGGCCTCACCAAATCATCTAAGAACAGTAGCGGACGTATAGCTCTTCCTCTGCCTCCCTCAGGGGGGGGGGGGGGGGCCTCATCCGTTGGTGTTAATGAACCTGCAGGTCCACTGGTTGGCTTGAGTGGACTAGCTGTCGCACCCCTATTTGGAAAACTAATACTAGTTAAAATGATGAAACCATTATCTCAATAATAAAAAAATATAAAAAGTAACGCAATCTGCCAAGCAGCCAATCATTTTAGGATAGTGATCCTCCATATTTAATGTCAGAAAGGTGTTGACCACCATATGACACCAAAGTAGTTATTTAAAGCAGATTTGGAATTTTGAGCTATACAAAAAAAAAAGGAATGCAAGATTCACTGGCAAGAAGGACAAATCATTTTGAATCTTCAATTTGAAAGATGAAGTTTGTTTGATTCATGAACAAAGCTGGATGTCTTACTTTATGTGTTTCTAAAATCCGATCAATCTAAGATCATATTTTATTGTCTGTGCTGCATCCCAAATGTGTTCCCTAAGCCAAAATACACACTGAAAGTGGTGGCCCTACTGTAAACCAAACATTATGTGTTTGATGACCCCAGTCGTGACAAATGGGCCTCCAAAGGTCAATGAATTCCGATCTTTTGATCACAACATATGGGCTTCTAGCTGTCACAACTTTCACCACAAAAGTGAGCACCAGATACACCCGAAGTCCCTTGAGGTGTATCCAGCATATTTCTCCTTCCGCATTGGAAATCAATAAGCAGTAAATTATTTATGGAAAATATACACTGTGTTGAATTACTGTCGCTGGAGACCATGGGTATTTATACAGGAGCCTGAGCACACAAATGATGCATTGACAGCACCTGCAAAGTGACAGGTGACTCGCTCTCAGGCCCAGCAGATATGGATGTATCAGTATGTGTGTGGTTGTCTGACTATATGGAAATGCAACTTCCTTTTGTAATCTAATTTATAATTTCCTCTCAAGTTTAAACAATAACAAGAAAAAACGTGCGCAAACTCTTATACAATAGCCCTTTGTTTTACATAAACTCTCCTGTGACCACTGTAGCTCCCTGAAAGATGTGTTATCTTCCCCTGTTGACCCACTTAGGCCACTGTTGATATATGTATTGATTGCATCTGCTGTGGCTGTCACAACAGAGGGTCACAATAAGAAGCGATGGAATTGGCCAAAGTACCACATACAGTATCCAAGCTTGGAAATTAATTCTTAGAAAAGAACCTCACTTACACGCTGTCAAAGTTAGAATCAGGTCAGGGAGAACTTCAAATGCGTATCAGAAAGGTAACGATATACAAATACAGGAACCCTGTCACAAAGTTCCAGATATTAGGTCAGAACAAGTCTATTTGTGACAGGTTAAAACAGGCGGCAGCGTGAGCCAAAGGGCAAAGAGGCGCGCACAAGCTGATTTACGACTGGCGAGGTGGAGGCCGCAGGATGCCCTGCTCCCTGTGATCACAGCTTCCGTGTTGTTGTCCTTTTTTTTTTTTTTTTCCTCCCATTGGGATGCTTCCACCCCACAGGCCAAAGTTGACGAATCCATATACTTTCGCCTTCTCCTTTCAGCTATCTCGCGCCGACCCCCCTACCTCGCCTGGAATCGCATTCATCACGTTCTCACGTTATAAATCACCCCAGCTAAAGTGGGTCTGATAACTGTAGCATCACTGTCAAATGGCTGCCCCCCCCCCCAACCCTAATCGGCCTTCCGACAGCCCCACAGGGCCTAAGACCACCATGAGTATCCGCACCGGGGGGACACAGAGGGGAACGTCTGTGCGGCCGCTACTCGCGGCTTTTTGGTGTAACTCGCTCTTTAAGATTTGACTGTCACGCCACACACAGAAAATGATGAACACGGATGCCCCCGGAAAGGCCCCCCCCACAGGCCCCTGACAGGGTGTTACATTGTCAACACAGTTTCCGCCGCTACACAATCATCATTTTCAATTTCCTTCAGTCAGTCAAGATTGAAGAGAAGCTGTGGAAACACAGCAATTACCCTTCCCATTGTGGGAAATCTGACAAGCACGTGAATATGTTTGTTTAAACCTGCCGGGGAAATCAACGTTCCACTGACTGGAGTGGCAGAAGGAAAAGGATATTTTGACATTATTTTTACGAATATGCAGCGGACTGTTGTCAGGGGGGCTGCAAAATAGTAAATAGCAAAAAATATTAACTAATGAATGCTGTGCAGCTTGCAATATTGAAAGTATCTCAATGTGTTGACTGATGAGGCTCTTAGTTTTACACCCTTAAATGTAGAAAAATGCATCCCCTAGTGGCATGAACGAACCACCATACAAACATGATAAAGATAGTAAGTGAGCAAGGGTTGTCGTTTGTGTGAATTATGACCGTAAAGATCACTGGCTGAAGCCTTGCCTACACAAACAGGATGTGTCATGGAGGACGCACGGGGGTCTCGCAGCACGAGGAGCTTCCCCCTCACAGCTTCTGTAGGCAGATTTATCATCCAGAGGTTAAGGGTGGGACACTGGCTGAAGAGAGCGGGGGGGGGGGCAACGGGCTAGGAGCGGGGGGCAAGTTTGCTTTTACGTGTTTTCTTTTCTTCCCTTTTGGAAAACCGGGTGGGGGGGGGGGTTTGATGGTTGCTCACCGTGGGCCTAAGTCCATAAAGCCGCGAGGAGAGAGCCCGCAGCCACATGTCTGAGGAGTAATGTGACCCCAAGGGGCCGAATGCTGTTAACTTTTATTACTGTAAATACTCTTTCTGCTTCTGTCCTGTCTCACACGACCCATGGCTGCTTTTATGTGCTGCTCGTGTGTGACTGGCCTCGAGGATGCACTTAAGGCCTATTTGTACACATCCAGTTTAGACGTGAACTGGCGAAAAAGTAGCTTGCAGAGAGGGGGGCGGAAAAATGAAATACGGTGTCAGCAAAGGTTACAAAAAATGAAAAAAGTCCTGTATCAACAAAGAACCACTTGTTTCACTGCTAAAGCAGATACCTATGATATAAAAGTCACTACACAGCAGAAAGAGACACAATAAAGGTGCGTGATTAATCACTCGTCCATAAATTCATACCGACGTACGGTACAGTGCGCAAGAATATACACACAGTGAAAAATAAAAGCCATTCACCGACTCAAGGTGCAACACCAAGAAGCTCCTGGATGTTTATTTATGGGCCGTCCGTTGGATAGCAGGAGATGTGCACGCACGCACACAGGCAGTCAGACAGACAGGGCTGTGTGGGGGGAGATCAGTGAGGTAGAGAGCCCTGATTGATAAACTCCCTATCTGGCTATTTACGATCTGGCTGCAGAAGAGGCAGGCTTCGCCAGACAGAAAAGCAATTAATCTGCAAACGAGCTGGGGAACAGCCGGCCTGAGCATTGGAGCCTCCTACCAGCGTCGCTCTGGAGGGGAGATAAGGCTGCAGACGGCTATTTATTGTACATTTTAATTAAGTGCTTGTTAACGCTAGTTATCTTAACAGTCACAAAATTACCGTTGTAATGCATTTAGTTTGAGGAAAAATGGAGAGGGTTGGAGCGCTTTATGAAGGCTGGCACAGCTTGCCTTCATTTGAAATCACAGGATAAATTCAGAGGAGGCGGATGCCACAATGATCTAAGCTCAGGCACTAATGGTTATTTAATATGGCCATCAGCGGTCCCAAGTCCCCAGCATACGGCACTCGCACAATAGCCTCCAAACCCTCTTTAACACTTATTTGAGATGACAGGAAAAATGAAACCGTTTGTGCTTTCAATGGAAAAGCAATCATTGGTACATTATACTCCGCTTGCCCTATCATGCTAATGTGGGTAAAAATGTCACCAAATGTATTTAAAGGGCTGATGGAGTGTTGCCGTTTGATTCCTGCTGCCTGCCTGATTAATAAAAACCTTCAATTTGTATGTAAATGCAACCTGGGGCTCATATCATCTGCACACCTGCACCTGGAGAAAAATAATAAACTCAAGTTTAATGTGGCAATTATGAGAGTTTATGGGGATTGTGGGGAAGAGGGCGGCGGCGGGGAGGCTCGGCTTGATGAGAGGGCTCCGAAGGGGAGTGTTCCGACCCGGACCCGCCCGCGACAGGAATGACTTGATGCACAAACATAACCCAAAGATCACAGAGCTCACCGCAACACGCGTGCAACACAGGCCCGGTGGTGAGGATTGAGGCCTTTCATGGATGTTTTATCAGAAACAAGTATTTCTCGGTTTGCAGTATAATTGGACAGTTATACGTTTACTTTTATCATTTCAATGGAATAATACTTTTGATTTTGTTCCTTTTTTAAAAAGTGATGTTGGCACAGTTACGGTTCTGTCCGTGTTTGCCCTTGGATCGCGCTCTTGTCAACAGAATTCTCACCATGTCCTGACGCGGAGCGTTGAAGGGAAACCTGCCTGGGTCCGTTATCGTGTGAATGGTGGTTGACCCGAAGTCAAGCTGACCATATCCACTCTACCCTCGTAAAGCCATTTGTGCATTGTGTTGTGCTTTTCCTTTTCTTTTACGTTGTACATTCTCAGCCTCTCACACTACTTCCCCAAAAGAACAAAGTGAGAAAGTGTTGACTAAACGCGAGCGAAGTAAAGATTACAGAGCAAAGATTAAAAGGTGGCCGCTGTTGACTGAGCCAGGTGACTGGCGGCGTGCAACTTTCACCCACACACACACCCCCACTGGGGCTTTGAAGCCAGTTCTGTCCTCCCTCCTTCACTGGACTCGGCACTGACTTGTCTCAGCTTGCGTATTGTAACCTTTCCTGATTAGCACTGGAAGACAGAGGAGAGGAAAAGACCTACCAACTATTTTTGACAACCAACTCTTTCAGACAATTCAACCGATATTGGAAGAAAAAAAACAAAACAACAACAACAGCAGTGTATTCACAAACTGATGCAACTATGTGTCAGACACTGAAATAAATGGACAAAAAAAATGACCTTTCCGTAGATGTTTCATGAGTGCTTTACACAAACCCAGGTCCGGCTTTGCAGATACAACCGCACACAGCACTCACAGGAAAGTGACAAAGCCCATGCATGAAAAAAAAAAAAAAAACAGAAAGAAGGTGAATACAGTGATTTGGAAGAGTATCAAAAACTTCTTTGGTCTGTATTATGTGGGTGAGTAGACTGGAGCGATGCGGTGAGACGGTGATAATAGTTATCTGCCAAGATGATCTGCTCGGGCATGATAACAGTGCTACACTCGTGCGCCTGTGAATCAGTACCTTGAAAGAGCAGGAGATGTGGGCCCTTCTCTCAACTCAAAAAAAAAAAAAAAAAAATCCCCACCTGCCTAATGGCTTTAGACGGCAGCCATTCGGCCCCGCTAATCTTCCGTCTCTCTGAAAATAACTTTTTGTGCTGTATGAAGATTGGATTTTACAGATCACAACGGCAAGGCAATGCATTCACTCAGCTGTACTTCTCATGAGAAACGTATCGTGATCTCTAATAATATTCTGTATACGGCTTCAGCCAAGCGCTACCTTTAAATACGATGCCGTATTAATATTAATATTTATGGACTGTGGAGGAGCGCAAGCCGTCTGAGGGTACGGGCAGAACAAACTTCCATTAATTCCTATGGAGGGGAAAGTCCAAATTAATTCCTATTCACATTTTAATGCCTTTATGCTAATGCTGGTTCAGAGGGAAAGGACGGCGAACCCACAGGAGGAGGAGGAGGGTTAAAGTTGACTTGTGCACCTGAGAAATCTCACTTCACACAGGGAAATTGGCTGAAAGAGCTTTTACAGCGGGAACCGTTTACAGAATTCACACACAGTCACAGTCTCCGGCCCCCATTTCATTTCAGAGTATTCAAAGATTGCAGCTTCTCTTTCATGTTTCTACGTTACTAAATTTAACCGGGGGGCAAAAACCTAAAGTTAGCGAACATAAAACATTGGTCATAATGTTTTTTTGCAAAGAAGAGGCCCTTCGTTCCCAAATCTCATCCGTTAAATGAGTGAGTTATTCAACATGAAACTACATAAATGAGTTCGAATGGATCTATTCTTACAAATGAAGTGAAAATACCAAAACACAAATGCGATGAAGAAAAACAGTTTTCGAGACCCCATCTGCCGTAATATTCATCTGATCAGTGATTCCTAACACCTCGAGTTGCCTCTTCCCCCCCCCGTGTCCCAGAGGGAAAATCCAAGTCTATCCGTTCTGGTTTGTCTGGACTGGTTAATGTAGTGCTGAGCTGAGGCAAACACAAATAGATTGCACTGGTACCAATTGTGCTTCCCCCCCCCTCTCCCCGTCCACCCCACTGTGTTACAGCTGTTATCATTACATATTTACTTGGAGGACAAGCGCGTGCTCCCTCTAGATAGGCCCTTATCAGTACATGTCTATGTTGTGACACCTGGAGGGTAATTGTCATTAATTGCACTCATTTGGGCGGCAGGTCAGGGCAACTGAAGCGCAGGTGTTTGGGATGAAACATGATTATTCCCATCCAAAGGAAACGGGATGGCTGGGAAAGAATGATTTTTTGCCATTGTGGAAAGCCCCACCACCCCACGTAACGACTGTCCATTTTTCTGGTTTTATCACACATTAGCGTGTAATTGGGGGCTGAAAAAAAAAAAAAAAAAGCGGGGAGAATGTCATCATCGTTATTCGCTGCTTTCCTCCATTTCCTCTATTCATGGAGGAGATGGAGCACTCTATCAGTTTAGAACGGGCAAATTTCAAACGCTGAGATGACAGCAGTGTGACTGGACGGTCAAAGCATCAGCCGCTGTACTGCTACAGAGTGTGTTCTATCACACCAATGGGGACGACTGTTCATTTACACAAATGCCTTTTCATATGAAGACATTTTAATATCTTTAAGTTTAATCTTGTTTGTACCTCACACTTGGATCCTCTGTCATTGTTTGGGAAACAACATTTCCTTTGGAGAAACAACACGAGTCACAGGGTAAGTGGCCGTCTGAAGGAGGTGGAGGGGGGGGGGGGGGGTGGGGAGGTGGTGCGTTACCAACGTGCCGCCCAATTTGAGCCTTAAGAGAGACCTCGGTGTCTGCAAAACCCATATCCGAGGTTCGAATTTGTTTTAATTGAAAAGTGAAGATCTCAAAACAGCAGTCTTTTTTTTATCTCCCAGCCATTCATCCGTATGACTCCATTATTATGGGTTTACCTTTTTGATAAAGCTTAATCGTGACTCAGGTGCTTGGAATGTGAAGCAATTAGCAGCCCTCATGTTCTGCAGCCGCATGTCCAATCAGTATGCATAAAAAGCTAGTCCCTCCATTAAATGCAGTAGTGTTGAAACACACAACGTACATATTTTACCGTGCACAACAATCTTTTTTAGATTTTGAAGCTCAAGTTTGTCCTCCCCTGCTGTTGCTGTTTATCTGCATTTACCCTGAGACTGACATGAGCGTGACACTGACACACACACCTTAGGCTGTGATGTTTCCCTTATTTTTCTCATGATGAAAACAACAAAAGAGTCATTTAAGCCTCAAAAAGACAACTTAGCCTTGTGTGTGTGTGTGTGTGGGTGTGCGTTTGTGTTTGTGTGTGATTGTGTACCCCACATGGGCGGAGTGCAGACACCAGGCGCAAACATCCTCAATCTGTCCTAATAGCACAGCAGTATACATAGCACAGACTTCAAATATAACATCCAAGCTACATTCCCTTATAAAAAAAAACACTGTTTACCGTCGCTATGATAATTTACCCAGTAACATGTGCCCTCCACAAGAGCAAACACCAAGGGATGCCAATGTGTGTGTGTGTTTGTTGGCTGACAGAAATACACAGCAGCAGCTGGGCCCCGTGTTTGAAGGCCTGCCCTCCACACACCACAGCTCAACATAGAGGTACACTGTGACTCCTCGACTAGTTAGTGAGAGGAGGAGATCGAGGGTGGGCCTGAACTCGTGTATGCAGGTGTCTGTGACAAATGAGATGTTAATCATTACTTTCATCATTGGATTTTCCCCTGAACCCGTGACTTTTTGACTGCGTTGCTGTTGATGTACGGCCTTAGCCTCATATTCAACAATAGAACACGGCAAAAAGTAGATGCTCTTTCATCACAAAACACGATCAACACCTTCAACTTTTGGTGGTATGGTCTATTCAAGGTTGGGCTGACGTAGAAATAAAAATAGCAATAATTAACAGTGAGTTTTGCTCCCATGCCAGACGTCATTGTTTCTGAGTAGGTGTCACATAAGCCGTCCCCCATTAGTGTCCAATACCTGCTGCACATCTCCCTTCTGTCCACCTGAGCTGTGGAGAATAATATAGGGGAACCCGAGACTGGTAGTGCCAGAGCCTGCTTGCCAAAGCCTCCGAGAAGACAGATGGCACCCTGAAATCAATAACCTCACACAACATCACCCATTTTGTGAACAAATGAATTTGCTTTGACAGTGTGTGTATGAGCGATCGGGTGACCTGCTCTCTTCCCATCTGAACATCCTCCCCTCACCTCCCCGAGCGCACAGTTATTTATGGCTGTTGGGCCCTATGCTCCTGTGTGCTTTGATGTTTAATTCAAGGACCCACCAACCAGGCAGGGAGGAGAGCGTGGGTGTGTTGGGAACTCACAGGGCCTCAGAAGCTCAGGAACTCTTGATTTGCCACAGATATGCCGCGTGTTGCTCACAGTTACTCCTCACAGGGCCTCAACGTGCCGAGAAGATGACCAGCTTGAGGCCCGAAACAAATGAAAACTTCTCATTAAAGTGCCTCGTGAACTTGACATTCTGGGAGGTGTTCCCGGGAACACTCTCACTCTAAAGTCGCTATGGAGGGGTCAGTATTCGCTCCAATCAAAGCCCGGCGTTGTCTGCTCTACCATCAAACTGCAATGTTTTAACTGTCGGACCTTTAGTGCCTCCAACACGCTGTCACTATTTCTAACCTCCACTATATCGTTCTCGGCCTCACCCACTTTATCTTTCCTTCTCACTCTCTCTTTCTCCTTACCGGACGCTCTCTGAGATTTATTCCAGGCGAGAGCAGGTCCAGCGAGGGGCTGGTGTTAGCAATTTATGGTTTAATAAGACTTACATAAGTCTTGCAGGTGTGCTTTACGTCCCCCACCCGAACCCATTTGGAGGATTTATGGAAGGCCTTTGGATTGCTGGCTGATTTAGAAGTCCTCTTTCCTGTCTCCGGGCCTCTCCGGGCCACCACGCAGACACCCTAGACGTCTAGCCGGACCAGCCAAATGTTCGTCAGACCGGGGGTCCGGCCGGGGGGGCGCGTCTGCCAAAGTAACACAGACACCTCAGTAAAACCAATGTCTGGGCCGAGTACAGGTGTGTGACATACTGTTCATAAAACCAGGTAATGGCACATTGGTGTTGGCCACCTTGTTAATGTAAGCACTGAGATACAAATCAGAGTGACATATAGGCTAGACTGGGGGTGTCCCACTGGATATGCCTATAGCAAGGATTTTTAAATCAGAATAGGTATCAAAAGCCACATTCAATTCTGATACATGTGGCCATTGTTAGGCAGAGGATAATGGTTTCGCAGTCTTGGCTGGCCCCACTAACCTCCACCATTGTAGGAACACACAGGGGCACTCGCAGCTGCACAATGACACACAAGCTACACAACAGCTCTGGAAAAAGGCACGGTGGAAAAGGGACCTGAACGGAAATAAGTGTTGCCAAATATGAGTTATTGTGATGAGGCAGTGCTCAGCTGTTAGATTATAATATGCCAGCTAAGAACATGGCCTTAATCAGGGACAACATCCTCTTCAGTATTCCGCGGCTGATTCCAACAAGCACGTGAACAGTGTTGTTTGAAAGGCAGGCTGATGAAAAATGGTGCAATCTCCGTCCCTACTGTTGAATAGTAATTGCTCATCTGGGTAGATGCTAATTGACAATAACCTATGACCCTCGCTGTCGTTTTATTTATGTAATCTCACAGGGTGGTACCAAAGATTGCAACAAAAAAAAAATTGTATTGGCCCCCGCGCATCGGGGGGAAAAAAATTAAATTAGTTTTAGGCTGGAAATTACCTCAACTATTTTATGCATGCATCTATACAGACATAAGTTGTCTTGAGGAAATATGATTATATATGTATAGAGACCACTTCAAGGTTGGCTTAGAATGGGCGATCTGAATCAATTATGTCACCCAGGCTTCTTGAATATCATAACACAATGAATTTTCGTCGATTTCAAAGCGGCGATATTATGACCACATATGAAGCCATCAATAATACACGAGGCCATTTAACTGTAAACAGCCAAAGTACACAGAGGCGATCCCTGAGTGACGGAGAAAGATTGTTAGGCACCAGCCGACTGGCAGGTGGATGAAATGTGTGGTGTGTGGGCATTTCCCATGGATGAGTGTGTGTGTGTGTGTGTGTGAGTCAGGGTGGAGGCCTAGAGTCGGCTAAAAGTACGTCCCGCCGGGTGAATGGACGAACGGGGCTTGG